>NW_003546346.1:41534-46464 GCF_000090795.2 Amphimedon queenslandica | reverse complement strand
AGATTAGATAAAGTATCAACAATGTCCATTAGCTTTGCTGTAGAATTTCTTGTAGTTTGTAAAATTTGTTCATTAAGTTCAGTTAAGTTGGGAGAGCTTTGGAGTAACTGAAAGGTATTTTGTGCCACACCATTAGCCCATTCATTAAAATCGGGAAGGCTCTGTATTACATTGCTGTTAACTTTGGAGACAACACCATTAGCCCATTCTTTAAAGTCTGGAAGGTTCTGTGTTATATTCCTGGCAACATCAAATACAATACCATTAGCCCATTCATCGAAGTTGGGAAGGCTCTGTGTTACATTGCTGTTAACTTTAAAGGCAACACCATTAGCCCATTCTTTAAAGTCTGGAAGGCTCTGTGTTACATTGCTGTTAACTTCAGAGACAATGCCGTTAGCCCATTCATTGAAGTCTGGAAGGCTCTGTGTCACATTGCTGTTAACTTTAGAGACAATGCCGTTAGCCCATTCATTGAAGTTAGGAAGGCTTTGTGTTACGTTGCTGTTAACTTTAGAGACAACACCCTTAGCCCATTCATTAAAGTTAGGAAGGCTTTGTGTTACGTTGCTGTTAACTTTAGAGACAATGCCGTTAGCCCATTCATTGAAGTCAGGAAGGCTCCCTGTTACACTGCCATTAACTTTAGAGACAACACCCTTAGCCCATTCATTGAAGTTAGGAAGGCTTTGTGTCACATTGCTGTTAACTTTAGAGACAATGCCGTTAGCCCATTCATTGAAGTCAGGAAGGCTCCCTGTTACACTGCCATTAACTTTAGAGACAACACCCTTAGCCCATTCATTGAAGTTAGGAAGGCTTTGTGTTACGTTGCTGTTAACTTTAGAGACAACACCCTTAGCCCATTCATTGAAGTTAGGAAGGCTTTGTGTTACATTGCTGTTAACTTTAGAGACAACACCATTAGCCCATTCATTGAAGTCAGGAAAGCTATGATCAAGTCTGTTTACTATATTATCAGACCATTGCGTGAAGTTGGGCAAAACAAAGTTACCAGAAATAGCTCCAGCAGTAGTTGTACAGGTACAGTTAGCATCTTTAGCAGACTGCACCAGTAGCAAGCAAAGTATTACCAGCAGTAGGAATACTATAAGACACAGTAATATAGTAATAACAACTAACGGTCTGTTCCAAGCTAAGAACTTTGATGATTTCCTCTTCAGTGCTGCTTCTGTTGGTGGGGCGGCATCACTTCTCTTGGCATTATCACTAAATTCTAACATTTCATATTCATTCTCTGGATTGGCTGGAATAAATCCTGGCATATCATACTCATTCTTATTTTTTTCTTCCATTTCTTCCTTCTTGCAACTAAAATCAAGCAATCTACTTTTACAAGGTTTTACAGGTATGTTGTTACCAGCAGTGATGGTGAAAACTAGCAGTTTTGCTACCTGCCTGTCATATATTGTCTTGGTAGTAGCTATCACATATCACAGTTTGTATAAAAGTGCTGCGGTAGCAAATGCTATCATAATTGCAATTTACATTTAGGAAAACTGACACACACTACATGTATATTATCATTATTATGGCATTTGGAGCAATTTTTAGAATCAATTTTGATCAGAATTGGCTTAATTTGTCTACACATTTGTATTCGGAAAAAATTATAAGAATAAAAATTTTCTCCTAATTATTTCTGATAAGATTTGGCCAGACACCTAAGGCTATTGCCTTTGGTCATTAGAGCAACTTTTTAAAGTCATAAAATTTCAATTTTTAACAGAATCAATTAACTCAAATTTTCTACACAACATAAGAAACATGTATGTTTGCAAAAAAAATTATAAAAATTAAGAATTCTCTTTTGGCCATTTTTGACAAAATGCCAAAGGCTACATCCTTTGGTCATTGAACCCAAATTTTGAGCAGCTTTAAAAATTTTCTACATAATCTTAATGTGATCAGAATCAGCTCAATGTTAATACACAACATAAGGACATGTACATGTATCAGAAAACTTATAATTTTTTTTCTATGTGAAAACATGTACATGTACCCTCACTACCCTGTACTAAAACACAGCAATTTTTGAGCAACTTGACAATGCATACACAAGAAGCTTGCATGAGCAGTTGAGTACTATGCCAAAATCCTGTTGGAAGCCCAGTGTGGAAAGAAAATTATGAATTACACCATGGTAGAGAGAGGTAGGTGGAGGGCTGAAGAGACAGAGACAATTGAATCGAGAAGATAAATGAACTGAAAAACCATAATTTCAACAAAATATACTTACTTACTATGCACAGGAAATTTAGGAATAGATCTTCAATTCATTTATGATTATGGTAATTGTTGTGACCAAAATGCATGAAAGGCAACCATGGCAAAACTCTCAAAAGTATATTTTAGAATTTGAATAAAAACTGAACACAACTTTCACAGAACTGAGAACAGACTAAAAGCATGCACTTATATAAACAGTTACTGATTACATAACAGAACATAAACATTAATTAACACATAGCTACATCATCATTGCATAATCATAAATCATAATAATTAAAGAACTGAAATACCTAGCAGTAAAGAAAGTAATAATGATAGAAATAATAATAACAATAATACATAATAATAATCATGATAATAATTATTATACTAATACCATGAAAGTAATAATCCTAACAATATAACAGTAGTGTGGTGCATGCATGTGCTTCATTTAGTTCAATGCATTTAATCAGTCTATCATGACTCATGACTCCTATGAAAATTACTATGTGTAATTTACAGTTTAGGGCCTCATATTACTGATATAGATCAATTTTATCTTTCTTAGAAATTCTTTGACTAGTTAAATGAATCACTGATTAGTGATTACTGCTGGTATGCAGCAGTATTTGATACATCTGAAAGTTACTGTATCCTTGGTTATAGATAATGTATAGCTTGGTTGATCTTATGTTGTGTTTTGTGTTTATGTATGAAGATTGAGGATAGAGTTATATATTCAGTACTGAGTGTAATCATTTTTTATTATGAATGAAGTAATGAACTGTAGCAGACATTGTCACTATTCTATTGATTAATACACAGGTGCATGTATGTTTATGTGCCATATAAAGTAGTGAGTAACTTTAACCTTTCATTGTCCTGGAGAACAATACAAGAACAAACAATTAAAATTAGTCATCAAGAAAGTTATCCTTCACAGCTAGCACTTTATGTACAAGTATATGACTACTCTTTTTAATACAATAACAAATATCTTTAAGAGTCAAACTTTACTTCATAAAAATATAAGTCACACACTTAGTAATTTACTACAAAACATAAGTCTCATAATATCTAGCTAACTGGGTTATAAATCACACGCTTACACAAAGTTGTGTAATTTACTACAAAACATAAATCTCATAATAGCTAACTGGGTTATCTTCATTACCAGTTCCCTCATCTCCACACACCCTCAATTCAATATAGTCAGTAGTGGTAGTGTTACCATAGTCTCTGTGAAACTATGGGATACCAGGAGCATTGCAACAAGGTGCTTCCCTAAAGCCACAACCTTGACCATCCCATAATGGATCAGATGTATACAGTTGTTGTTGATATTTTATTGTATCAGATATCCCTGATTCACAAAAATAATGATCACTAACAAACGATTGAACAGATTGTGTGGAACCAGTAGCACAAGGACAGACATGACGGCCATCACCAACACCAAATTGTTCATAATTAGCAGCCATTAGTGTCCAGATATGCTGACGAGGAGACCCACTTGTGATGCTAACACCATCAACATAATAGCTATTTAAGTTATTATGGTATGAATTAGATACTAAAACATTATCAACAGCATCTGGAGATGAATATTGATATCCTGTTACTCTGCCACAAACCTGAGAATAACTGATGCCATTAGATGGGAACTGAACTGATACGCAGCTACCACTGCTTGTTACTGGTCTACCACAAGCTCTAACTCCTCCTGACTGGTACAATCTAAACCCAGAAGGACAGTTCACTGTAGAGTCAGTCATATCCAGATATGCTAGTCTTGTCCATCCACCATTAGAGTTACACAACTCCTCCATATTGCAGTAAGCAGTATAAGTAGAGCTAGTATTTGACAGTAGGTACACACCTGATGGACTGAGTAGTTGCCTCTCCTTAATCTCTTTACAAGAGGTTGGTAGATTTAAAGCAGTTGATTTATTGTGCAATACTAATAGTTCTTGTGCTATTAGTAGTATATCATCAACCACTCCAGCAGTAGAGGTACTGGTATTTTCTAGATTAGATAAAGTATCAACAATGTCCATTAGCTTTGCTGTAGAATTTCTTGTAGTTTGTAAAATTTGTTCATTAAGTTCAGTTAAGTTGGGAGAGCTTTGGAGTAACTGAAAGGTATTTTGTGCCACACCATTAGCCCATTCATTAAAATCGGGAAGGCTCTGTATTACATTGCTGTTAACTTTGGAGACAACACCATTAGCCCATTCATTGAAGCTAGGAAGGTTCTGTGTTATATTCCTGGCAACATCAAATACAATACCATTAGCCCATTCATCGAAGTTGGGAAGGCTCTGTGTTACATTGCTGTTAACTTTAAAGGCAACACCATTAGCCCATTCTTTAAAGTCTGGAAGGCTCTGTGTTACATTGCTGTTAACTTTAGAGACAATGCCGTTAGCCTATTCATTGAAGTTAGGAAGGCTTTGTGTTACGTTGCTGTTAACTTTAGAGACAACACCCTTAGCCCATTCATTAAAGTTAGGAAGGCTTTGTGTTACGTTGCTGTTAACTTTAGAGACAATGCCGTTAGCCCATTCATTGAAGTCAGGAAGGCTCCCTGTTACACTGCCATTAACTTTAGAGACAACACCCTTAGCCCATTCATTGAAGTTAGGAAGGCTTTGTGTCACATTGCTGTTAACTTAGAGACAATGCAGTTAGCCCA
>NW_003546346.1:39228-41524 GCF_000090795.2 Amphimedon queenslandica | reverse complement strand
TTAACTATAGAAGCAACACCATTAGCCCATTCATTGAAGTCGGGAAGGCTATGATCAAGTTTATTGACTATATTATCAGACCATTGTGTGAAGTTAGGCATAACAAAGTTACCAGAAATAGCTCCAGCAGTAGTTGTACAGGTACAGTTAGCATCTTTAGCAGACAATAGCACCAGTAGCAAGCAAAGTATTACCAGCAGTAGGAATACTACAAGACACAGTAATACAGTAATAATAACAAATGGTCTGTTCCAAGCTGAGAGCTTTGATGATTTCTTCTTCGGTGCTGCTTCTGTTGGTGGGACATCACTTCTCTTGGCATTATCACTAAATTCTAAAATTTCATATTCATTCTCTGGATTTGCTTCAATAAATCCTGGCATATCATGCTCATCCTTATTTTTTTCTTCCATTTCTTCCTTCTTGCAACTAAAATCAAGCAATCTACTTTTAAAAGTTTCACAGGTAGATCTATGACAGGTATGTTGTTGCTAGTAGTGTTGGGGAAAACTAGCAGTTTTTTTAACAGTCTGTTGTATTAGCTTGGATAAACAATGCTTTATACGCTGACATACCAGTACATGCATATTATCATTATCATGGCATTTGGAGCAACTTTATAAATCAATTTTGATTGGAATTGGTTCAAATTTTCTACACATTTGTATTAGAAAAAATTATAGAAATAAATATTTTCTTCTAGTTATTTCTGATGAAATTTGGCCAGACACCTAAGGCTATTGCCTTTTGTCATTAGAGCAACTTTTAAAAGTCATAAAAATTCAATTTTAAACAGAATCAATTCAAATTTTCTACACAACATAAGAAACATGTATGTGTAGCAGAAAAAAATTGTAAAAATTAAGAATTTTCTTTTGGCCATTTTAAACAAAATACCAAAGGCTACATCCTTTGGTCATTGGCCCAAATTTTGAGCAGCTTTAAAAATTTCATACAAAATCTTGATATAACCCGAACCAGCTCAAATTTGATACACAGCATAAGGACATGTACATGTATCAAAAAATTATAAATTTTTTCTATGTGAAAACATGTGCCCTCACTACCTTGTAGACTCTACTATAACACAGTAATTTTTGAGCAACTTGACAATGCATACACAAGAAGCTTGCATGACCAGTTGAGTACTATGCCAAAAATCCTGTTGAAAGCCCAGTGTGGCAAGAAAATTTAAGAATTATACAAGAAAGTAGAGCTGAGGTAGGTGGAGGGCTGAAGAGACAGAGACGATTGAATTGAGAACATAAATGAACTGAAAAGCTATAATTTCAACAAAATATACTTACTTACTATGCACAGGGATACAGTTAAATTATGGTTATGGTAATTTGGTGCATGTGCTTCATTGAGTTCAATGTGTCTAATCAAGTCTATCATGACTGATGATTCCTATGAAAATTACTGTGTAATTTACAGTTAAGGGTCTCATATTACTGATATAGATCAATTTCATCTTTCTTAGAAATTCTTTGACTAGTTAAATGAATCACTGATTAGTGATTACTGCTGGTATGCAGCAGTATTTGATACATCTGAAAGTTACTGTATCCTTGGTTATAGATAATGTATAGCTTGGTTGATCTTATGTTGTGTTTTGTGTTTATGTACGAAGATTGAGGATGGAGCTATATTTATTCAGTACTGAATGTAATCATTTTAATTATGAATGAAGTAATGAACTGTAGCAGATATTGTCACTACTTCCATTGATTAATACACAGGTGCATGACTATAATAATCATATACATTGTATGTTAATGTGCTATATAAAGTAGTGGGTAACTTTAACCTTTCATTGTCCTGGAGAACAATACAAGAACAGACAATTAAAAATTATTTATCAAGAAGTTATCCCTCACAGCAAGCACTTCATGTACAAGTAAATGACTATACTCTTTTTAATACAATAACAAATATTTTTAAGAGTCAAACTTTACTTCATAAAAATATAACTCACATGTTTAGTAATTTACTACAAAACATAAATCTCATAATAGCTAACTGGGTTATCTTCATTAGCAGTTCCCTCATCTCCACACACCCTCAACTCAATATAGTCAGTAGTGGTAATGCTACCATAGTCTCTGTGAAACCATGGGATACCAGGAGCATTGCAACAAGGTGTTTCTCTAAAGCCACAACCTTGACCATCCCAGAGTGGATCAGATGTATACAGTTGTTGATGGTATGTTGTATCAGCTATCCCTGATTCACAGAAATAATGATCACTAACAAACGATTGAACAGATTGTGTTGAACCAGTAGCACAAGGACA
>NW_003546346.1:37004-38812 GCF_000090795.2 Amphimedon queenslandica | reverse complement strand
GCAAGTAGTACAGCAGTAGGAATACTACAAGACACAGTAATACAGTAATAATAACTAACGGTCTGTCCAAGCTGAAAGCTTTGATGATTCTTCTTCGGTGCTGCTTCTGTTGGTGGGGCATCACTTCTACTGGCATTATTACTAAGTTCTAACATTTCATATTTATCCCCTGGATTCGCTTGAATAAATCCTGGCATATCATATTCATCCTTATTTTTTTCTTCCATTTCTTCCTTCTTGCAACTAAAACCAAGTGATCTACTTTTACAAGTTTTCCCAGGTAGATCTATGTTGTTGCTAGCAGTGTTGGCAAAAACCAGCAGTTTTGTTACCTGCCTGTTGTAATAGCTATCGTATATCACAGTTTGTATAAAAGTGCTGCCATAGCAAACACTATATTTTACATCCAGGATAAACAATGCTTTATGAGCTGACATACAGTACATGCCTATTATCATTATTATGGCATTTGAAGCAACTTTAAAAAATCAATTTCGATCTGAATTGGCTCAAATATTATACACATTTGTATTAGAAAAAATTTTTCATAAAAATTTTTCCCTAGTTATTTCTGATGAAATTTGGCCAGACACCAAAGGCCTAAGGCTCTAATGACCAATGGCCAAAGGTCTTTGGTCATTAGAGCAACTTTAAAAAGTCATGAAAATTTAATTTTAATGAGAATCAGCTCAAATTTTCTACACAACATAAGAAATGTGTATATGTAGCAGAAAAAAATTCTCTTGGCATTTTTGACAAAATACCAAACATCCTTTGGTCATTAGTCCAATTTTTGAGCAACTCAGTTGTAAAAATTTCATACAAAATTTTAATATGATCAGAATCAGCTCAAAGTTGATACACAACATAAGGACATGTACATATCAGAAAAATTATAAATTTCTTCTATGTGAAAGCATGTACCTTCACTACCCTGTACTATAATACAGCAATTTTTGAGCAACTTGACAATGCACACACAAGAAGCTTGCATGAGCAGTTGAGTACTATGCCAAAATCCTGTTGGAAGCCCAGTGTGGCAAGAAAATTTAAGAATTACACCAAGGTAGAGAGAGGTAAGTAGAGGGCTGAAGAGATAGAGAGGATTGAATCGAGAACATAAATGAAATGAAAAACTATGATTTCAACAAAATATACTTACTATGCACAGGAAAACAGTTCATTTATGATTATGGTATTGTGGTGCATGTGCTTCATTGAGTTCAATGTGTCTAATCAGTCTATCATGACTGATGACTCCTATGAAAATTACTATGTGTAATTTACAGTTAAGGGTCTCATAATACTGATATAGACCAATTTTATCTTTCTTAAGAATTCTTTGACTAGTTAAATGAACTACTGATTACTGCTGGTATGCAACTGTATTTGATACATCTGAAAGTTACTGTATGCCTGGTTATAGATAGTGTACTATTATAGACTAGTATACCAATGTTTTGTTAAGTAGTGGTGGCTTAAGTTTACAATGTTTTGGAAAAAGCACCTCAAGGACCAGCCCCAGCTTGGTTGATTTTATGTTGTTTTTTTGTGTTTATGTATGAGGATTAAGGATGGTGTTATATTCAGTACTGACAGTAATTATTCTTATTATGAATGAAGTAATAAACTGTAGCAGACATTGTCACTACTTCCATTGATTAATACACAGGTCCATGACTATAATGATCATATGCATTATGTGTTTATGTGCCATAAAGTAGTGGGGTAGTTTTAACCTTTTATTGTCCTGGAGAACAAAACAAGAACAAACAATTCAAATTAGTCCTCAAGAAAGTTATTCCTCA
>NW_003546346.1:34494-36212 GCF_000090795.2 Amphimedon queenslandica | reverse complement strand
GACTGGTACAGTCTAAACCCAGAAGGACAGTTCACTGTAGAGTCAGTCATATCCAGATATGCTAGTCTTGTCCATCCACCATTAGAGTTACACAACTCCTCCATATTGCAGTAAGCAGTATAAGTAGAACTAGTATTTGACAATAGGTACACACCTGATGGACTGAGTGGCTGCCTCTCCTTAATCTCTTTACAAGAGGTTGGTAGAGTAGTTGATTCATTGTGCAATACTAATAATAATTCTTGTGCTATTAGTAGTATATCATCAACCACTCCAGCAGTAGAGATACTGGTAACTTCTAGATTAGATAGAGTATCAACAATGTCCATTAGCTTTGCAGTGGAATTTCTTGTAGTTTGTAGAATTTGTTCATTAAGTTCAGTAAAATTGGGAGAGCTCTGAAGTAACTGAAAAGTATTTTGTGCCACACCATCAGCCCATTCATTAAAATCAGGAAGGCTCTGTGTTACATTGCTGTTAACTTTGGAGACAACACCATTAACCCATTCGTTGAATTTAGGAAGGTTTTGTGTTGTATTGCTGGTAACATCAAATACGATGTCATTAGCCCATTCATCAAAGTCAGGAAGGCTCTGTGTTACATTGCTGTTAACTTTAGAGACAATGCCATTAGCCCATTCATCAAAATCGGGAAGGCTCTGTGTTACATTGCTGTTAACTTTAGAGACAACACCATTAACCCATTCATTGAAATTGGGAAGGCTCTGTGTTACATTGCCATTAACTTTAGAGACAACACCATTAGCCCATTCATTGAAGTCGGGAAGGCTCTGTGTTACATTGCTGTTAACTTTCGATACAACACCATTAGCCCATTCAGTGAAATCAGGAAGGCTCTGTGTTACATTGCTGTTAACTTTAGAGACAACACCATTAGCCCATTCATTCAAATTGGGAAGGCTCTGTGTTACATTGCCAGTAACTATAGAGGCAACACCATTAGCCCATTCATCAAAATTGGGAAGGCTCTGTGTTACACTGCTGTTAACTTTAGATACAACACCATTAGCCCATTCATTGAAATCGGGAAGGCTCTGTGTTACATTGCTGTTAACTTTCGATACAACACCATTAGCCCATTCAGTGAAATCGGGAAGGCTCTATGTTATGTTGCTGTTAACTATAGAGGCAACACCATTAGCCCATTCATCAAAATTGGGAAGGCTCAGTGTTACACTGCTGTTAACTTTAGATACAACACCATTAACCCATTCATTGAAATCGGGAAGGCTCTGTGTTACATTGCTGTTAACTATAGAGGCAACACCATTAGCCCATTCATTGAAATTGGGAAGGCTCTGTGTTACATTGCTGTTAACTTTCGATACAACACCGTTAGCCCATTCAGTGAAATCGGGATGGCTCTGTGTTACGTTGCTGTTAACTATAGAGGCAGCACCATTAGCCCATTCCTTGAAGTCGGGAAGGCTCTGTGTTACATTGCTGTTAACTTTAGAGACAACACCATTAACCCATTCATTGAAGTCAGGAAAGCTATGATCAAGCTTATTTACTAAATTATCAGACCATTCCGTGAAGTTGGGCAAAACAAAGTTACCAGAAATAGCTCCAGCAGTAGTTGTACAGGTACAGTTAGCATCTTTAGCAGACAATAGCACCAGTAGCAAGCAAAGTATTACCAGCAGTAGGAATACTATAAGACACAGTAATACAGTAATAACAACTAACAGTCTGTT
>NW_003546346.1:16748-34122 GCF_000090795.2 Amphimedon queenslandica | reverse complement strand
CACAGTTTGTATAAAAGTGCTGCCATAGCAAACACTATATTTTACATCCAGGATAAACAATGCTTTATGAACTGACATACAGTACATGCCTATTATCATTATTATGGCATTTGAAGCAACTTTAAAAAATCAATTTCGATCTGAATTGGCTCAAATATTATACACATTTGTATTAGAAAAAATTTTTAATAAAAATTTTTCTCTAGTTATTTCTGATGAAATTTGGCCAGACACCAAAGGCCTAAGGCTCTAATGACCAATGGCCAAAGGTCTTTGTCATTAGAGCAACTTTAAAAAGTCATAAAAATTCAATTTTAATGAGAATCAGCTCAAATTTTCTACACAACATAAGAAATGTGTATATGTAGCAGAAAAAAAATCTCTTAGCAAAATTTGACAAAATACCAAACATCCTTTGGTCATTAGTCCAATTTTTGAGCAACTCAGTTGTAAAAATTTCATGCAAAATCTTAATATAATCCGAACCAGCTCAAATTTGATACACAACATATGGACATGTACATATCAGAAAAATTTTAAATTTTTTCTATGTGAAAGCATGTACCCTCACTACCCTGTACTATAATACAGCAATTTTTGAGCAACTTGACAATGCACACACAAGAAGCTTGCATGAGCAGTTGAGTACTATGCCAAAATCCTGCTGGAAGCCCAGTGTGGCAAGAAAATTAAAGAATTACACCAAGGTAGAAAGAGGTAAGTGGAGGGCTGAAGAGATAGAGACAATTGAATCGAGAACGTAAATGAAGTGAAAAACTATAATTTCAACAAAATATACTTACTATGCACAGGAAAACAGTTCAATTATGATTATGGTAATGTGGTGCATGTGCTTCATTGAGTTCAATGTGTCTAATCAGTCCATCATGACTGATGACTCCTATGAAAATTACTATATGTAATTTACAGTTTTGGGTCTCATATTACTGATGTAGACCAATTTCATCTTTCTTAGGAATTTTTTGACTAGTTAAATGAACTACTGATTACTGCTGGTATGCAGCTGTATTTGATACATCTGAAAGTTACTGTATGCCTGGTTATAGATTATGTACTATGGTAGTATTAAAAAAATGGTGATGGCTTAAGTTTACAGTGTTTTGGAAAAAGAACCTCAAAGACCAGCCCCAGCTTGGTCTGGGCTGGTACTTGATACTGATACTTGATACTCATTAAAGAACTGATACTTGATACTGATATTGATACTGATATTGATACTAATATTGATACTGATACTGATATTGATACTGATACTAATATATTAATCCTTTCCTGTATTATGTACGTTGCTCAGATTCATCAGCTCAATGATGATTTCAGAGGTCCAACAGTCGAAGCTATTGTTACAGTTAGTAGAATGAAAACTGTTCGCTCCTCAGTAGCAGGAGAGACTGGAGGCAGGAGACTCCTGAGGTTTATAGCAATATCTGCAACTTTACCAAACATTGACAATGTGTGTAAATAAGCAAAAAATACATTTATTATTATTTTTTTATTGTATCTATTTATAGATTGCTAGTTGGCTTGGTACTGAAGAACAACCTGCAATAATGCATAGGTACATGTACATGCACTGTATAATTTTTATACAGTGCATGTATTATAATATTATTTCTATTTTTTCTGTCCATACATCTCCTGCAATCATTCTCCACTCTATAGTACCGTATAGCGGAAAATTTTCGTGGCCCAAAATTTTCGTGGATTTCGCGTTTTTTTCAAAATCCACGAAAATAAAATCCGCGAAAATCAATTTTATACGGTTTAAGATGGCTGAATTGTAGAAAACCACGAAAATTAAACCCACGAAATTGATTTTTGGACGGATCCACAAAAATTTTGGGCCATGAAAATTTTCCGCTATATGGTATTGATGATAGTCACAGACCTGTACAGTTGCGTAGGGTCGTCTTAGGGTTTCCTGATGCTAGCACGGAGTTTAAGTTTGACCTCTCGTTAAACTATAAGATCAGTGGAATCATACAGTGCTACTCTAATCAGAAACCAACACTAGTGGTAAGAATAGAGAGAAAAATGGTGAAATTTTAATTATTAATTTGTTTCTTTTTTGTTTTTTATTACACCATCCCTCCTTTAATTGTCCTCTTTCTCTTGAATCTTCTCTTTCTCTTAAATGAAATATAATAAAAAAATAAAATTAAAGTTTTGTGCTACATGTAAAGGGACCCAGCAGGCTGCTGGCATTTTAGTTAAAGATGCCAGGTTTGTGATGAATGTTGAACACAGAAGAAGGTATAATTTTACTACACAGAATTTTTAATGCATGTACATGTACATGTAATTATTATACACTTTTGCAAGCATAGGCTTCAGTCTACTGCTAGTTCCGTTAATGACAGCAAACTAAAAGGTATTGGAAGCAGTCATTTATTTATTTAATTTTGATTGTATAATAATGCTAGAGCTGATAGTGTATGGTGTTGGGTATCATCATGCAGGGATGAGCAGTAATGACAGAAAACTCATTGAGACAATGTTCACTAATGGAGAGCTACCAGTCCTTTGTGAGTTGATTTGTTATTCAGTGTATGTATTCTGTACTATGTACATGTAGAAAGTTTAAGCCAATTCTGACTCAAAATTGTTGAGGAATAACCGTTTTAAAAAGTAGCAAATTTTCTGAAAAAACAAAGGTTATAGCACATGTTTTTTGGAAATGGCTCCAAAATCATGCCGAATTTTTATTAGTTTTTTGATGCATGCTGCACTATTTTTTTCAAACTCAACGATGTGTATGCATTTTGTCTCTTCTACAATCTAATAGTGATTAAATCACAAAATACAATCTAATAATGACTAAATCAAAAAATATTCTACTAAAAAGTCCTATACACACACTTTTTATTCAGCAAAGTTCTGTCTTTGTATGTTCAAATTTCATTTGACATACAACTCATAAAAGCTGACAGGAGCATCCTCATTTCCTGTTCCCTCATCAGCACACACCCTCAGCTCAAGGTAGTCAGTAGTGGTAGTACCAAGTACCTTATTGAACCATGGAAGACCAGTAGCATTACAGCAATTCCCTTCAAGACTACCACATCCTTCACCATCCCACAATGGATCGGATGTATAAACGCTGTGTTGCCATGAATCATCAGTAGCAGGATTAGCAGATTCACAGAAGTAGTCATTACCAATGAAAGACTGAAGAGTTGAGTTTTGAGGACTACCTTCAGAGCAAGGACAATTGTATCTCCCATTGCAATGAGCAGTTGTAGCTTCATGCAGTCCAGCCATTAGTGTCCAGACATGTTGACGAGGAGACCCACGAGTAATACTAACACCATCAACATAATCAGCATTCAAATTATTATGATTAGAACCCCAAGCATCATCAACAGCATCAGTTGATCCATACTGATATCCCACTACTCTGCCACACACTTGAGAGTAACTGATACCATGAGATGGGAATTGAACTGATACACAGCTACCACTGCTTGTTACTGGTCTACCACAAGCTCTAACTCCTCCTGACTGGTACAGTCTAAACCCAGAAGGACAGTTCACTGTAGAGTCAGTCATATTCAGATATGCTAGTCTTGTCCAACCATCTGTAGAGCTACACAACTCCTCCATATTGCAGTAAGCAGTATACGTAGAGCTAGTATTTGACAGTAAGTACACACCTGATGGACTGAGTGGTTGCCTCTTCTTAATCTCTTTACAAGAAGTTGGTAGATCTAAAGCAGTTGATTCATTGTGCAATACTACTAATAATTCTTGTGCTAGTAGTAGTATATGATCAACAACTCCAGCAGTAGAGGTACTGGTATCTTCTAGATTAGATAGAGAATCAACAATGCCCGTTAGTTTTGCAGCAGAATTTTTTGTAGTTTGTAAAATTTGTTCATTAAATTCAGTTAAGTTGGGAGAGCTCTGAAGTAACTGAAAGGTATTTTGTGCCACACCATCAGCCCATTTATTAAAATCAGGAAGGTTTTGTGTTGTATTGCTGGTAACATCAAATACAATATCATTAGCCCATTCAATGAAGTTGGGAAGGCTCTGTGTTACATTGCTGTTAACTTTAGAGACAACACCAATAGCCCATTCATTGAAGTCAGGAAGGCTCTGTGTTACATTGCTGTTAACTTTAAATACAACACCATTAGCCCATTCATTGAAGTCGGGAAGGCTCTGTGTTACATTCCCGTTAACTTTAGAGACAACACCATTAGCCCATTCATTGAAGTCGGGAAGGCTCTGAGTTACATTGCTGTTAACTTTAAATACAACACCATTAGCCCATTCATTGAAGTCGGGAAGGCTCTGTGTTACATTGCTGTTAACTTTAGAGACAACACCATTAGCCCATTCATTAAAATCTGGAAGGCTCTGTGTTACATTACTGTTAACTTTAAATACAACGCCATTAGCCCATTCATTGAAGTCAGGAAAGCTCTGTGTTACATTGCTGTTAACTTTAAATACAACACCATTAGCCCATTCATTGAAGTCGGGAAGGCTCTGTGTTACATTGCCATTAACTTTAGAGACAACACCATTAGCCCATTCATTGAAGTCGGGAAGGCTCTGAGTTACATTGCTGTTAACTTTAAATACAACACCATTAGCCCATTCATTGAAGTCGGGAAGGCTCTGAGTTACATTGCTGTTAACTTTAAATACAACACCATTAGCCCATTCATTGAAGTCGGGAAGGCTCTGTGTTACATTGCTGTTAACTTTAGAGACAACACCATTAGCCCATTCATTGAAGTCGGGAAGGCTCTGAGTTACATTGCTGTTAACTTTAGAGACAACACCATTAGCCCATTCATTGAAGTCGGGAAGGCTACGATCAAGTCTATTTACTATATTATCAGACCATTGCGTGAAGTTGGGCAAAACAAAGTTATCAGGAATAGCTCCAGCAGTAGTTGTACAGGTACAGTTAGCATCTTTAGCAGACAATAGCACCAGTAGCAAGCAAAGTATTACCAGCAGTAGGAATACTATAAGACACAGTAATACAGTAATAACAACTAACAGTCTGTTCCAAGCTGAAAGCTTTGATGATTTCTTCTTCGGTGCTGCTTCTGTTGGTGGAGCATCACTTCTACTGGCATTATTACTAAGTTCTAACATTTCATATTCATCCCCTGGATTTGCTTGAATAAATCCTGGCATATCATATTCATCCTTATTTTTTTCTTCCATTTCTTCCTTCTTGCAACTAAAACCAAGTGATCTACTTTTACAAGTTTTCCCAGGTAGATCGATGTTGTTGCTAGCAGTTCTGGCAAAAACTAGCAGTTTTGTTACCTGCTTGTCGTAATAGCTATCATATATCACAGTTTGTATAAAAGTGCTGCCATAGCAAACACTATTTTACATCCAGGATAAACAATGCTTTATGAGCTGACATACAGTACATGTATATTATCATTATTATGGCATTTGAAGCAACTTTAAAAAATTAATTTTGATCTGAAATAGCTCAAATTTTCTACACATATGTATTAGAAAAAAAATTTTTACTAAAAATTTTTCCCTAGTTATTTCTGATGAAATTTGGCCAGACACCTAAGGCCAAAGGCTCTAATGACCAAAGGCCAAAGGTCTTTGGTCATTAGAGCAACTTTAAAAAGTCATAAAAATTCAATTTTAATGAGAATCAGCTCAAAGTTTCTACACAACATAAGAAATGTGTATATGTAGCAGAAAAATTTCTCTTGGCAATTTTTGTCAAAATATACCAAACATCCTTTGGTCATTAGTCCAATTTTTGAGCAACTCAGTTGTAAAAATTTCATACAAAATCTTAATATGATCAGAATCAGTTCAAAGTTAATACACAACATAAGGGTATGTACATATCAGAAAAATTATAAATTTTTCTATCTGAAAGCATGTATCCTCACTACCCTGTACTATAATACAGCAATTTTTGAGCAACTTGACAATGCACACACAAGAAGCTTGCATGAGCAGTTGAGTACTATGCCAAAATCCTGTTGGAAGGCTAGTGTGGCAAGAAAATTTAAAATTACACCAAGGCAGAGAGAGGTAAGTGGAGGGCTGAAGTGCATGATATAGAGGATTGAATCGAGAACATAAATGAAATAGAAATGAAAACTATAATTTCAACAAAATATACTTACTATGCACAGGAAAACAGTTTAATTATGATTATGGTCATGTGATGCATGTGCTTCATTGAGTTCAATGTGTCTAATCAGTCTATCATGACTGATGACTCATATGAAAATTACTATGTGTAATTTACAGTTAAGGGTCTCATAATAATGATATAGACCAATTTTATCTTTCCTAGGAATTCTTTGACTAGTTAAATGAACTACTGATTACTGCTGGTATGCAGCTGTATTTGATACATTTGAAAGTTACTGTATGCCTGGTTATAGATTATGTACTATGGTAGTATTAAAAAAATGGTGATGGCTTAAGTTTACAGTGTTTTGGAAAAAGAACCTCAAAGACCAGCCCCAGCTTGGTCTGGGGCTGGTACTTGATACTGATACTTGATACTCATTAAAGAACTGATATTGATACTGATATTGATACTGATATTGATACTGATATTGATACTGATATTGATACTGATACTGATATTGATACTGATACTAATATATTAATCCTTTCCTGTATTATGTACGTTGCTCAGATTCATCAGCTCAACGATGATTCCAGAGGTCCAACAGTCAAAGCCATTGTTAGTAGAATGAAAACCGTTCGCTCCTCAGTAGCAGGAGAGACTGGAGGCAGGAGACTCCTGAGGTTTATAGCAATATCTGCATCTTTACCAAACATTGACGATGTGTGTAAATAAGCAAAAAATACATTTATTATTATTTTTTTATTGTATCTATTTATAGATTGCTAGTTGGCTTGGTACTGAAGAACAACCTGGTATAATGTTTATACTACATGTATTATAATATTATTTCTATTTTTTCTGTCCATACATCTCCTGCAATCATTCTCCTACTCTATAGTATTGATGATAGTCACAGACCTGTACAGTTGCGTAGGGTCGTCTTAGGGTTTCCTGATGCTAGCACGGAGTTTAAGTTTGACCTCTCGTTAAGCTATAAGATCAGTGGAATCATACAGTGCTACTCTAATCAGAAACCAACACTAGTGGTAAGAATGGAGAGAAAAATGGTGAAATTTTAATTATTAATTTGTTCCTTTTTTGTTTTTTATTACACCATCCCTCCTTTAATTGTCCTCTTTCTCTTGAATTTTCTCTTTCTCTTTAATTTTATTTTTTTATTATATTTCATTTAAGTTTTGTGCTACATGTAAAGGGACCCAGCAGGCTGCTGGCATTTTAGTTAAAGATGCCAGGTTTGTGATGAATGTTGAACACAGAAGAAGGTATAATTTTACTACACAGAATTTTTAATGCATGTACATGTACATGTAATTATTATACACTTTTGCAAGCATAGGCTTCAGTCTGCTGCTAGTTCCGTTAATGACAGCAAACTAAAAGGTATTGGAAGCAGTTATTTATTTATTTAATTTTGATTGTATATTAATGCTAGAGCTGATAGCGTATGGTGTTGGGTATCATCATGCAGGGATGAGCAGTAATGACAGAAAACTCATTGAGACAATGTTCACTAATGGAGAGCTACCAATCCTTTGTGAGTTGATTTGTTATTCAGTGTTGTATTCTGTACTATGTACATGTAGAAAGTTTAAGCCAATTCTGGCTCAAAATTGTTGAGGAATAACCGTTTTAAAAGTAGCAAATTTTCTGAAAAAAACAAAGGTTATAGTACATGTTTTTTGGAAATGACTCCAAAATCACACCAAATTTTTATTACTTTTTTGATACATGCTGCACTATTTTTTTCAAACTCAACGATGTGTATGCATTTTGTCTCTTCTACAATTTAATAGTGATTAAATCACAAAATACAATCTAATAATGACTAAATCAAAAAATATTCTACTAAAAAGTCCTATACACACACTTTTTATTCAGCAAAGTTCTGTCTTTGTATGTTCAAATTTCATTTGACATACAACTCATAAAAGCTGACAGGAGCATCCTCATTTCCTGTTCCCTCATCAGCACACACCCTCAGCTCAAGGTAGTCAGTAGTGGTAGTACCAAGTACCTTATTGAACCATGGAAGACCAGTAGCATTACAGCAATTCCCTTCAAGACTACCACATCCTTCACCATCCCACAATGGATCGGATGTATAAACGCTGTGTTGCCATGAATCATCAGTAGCAGGATTACCAGATTCACAGAAGTAGTCATTACCAATGAAAGACTGAAGAGTTGAGTTTTGAGGACTACCTTCAGAGCAAGGACAATTGTATTTCCCATTGCCAAGAGTAGTTGTAGCTTCATGCAGTCCAGCCATTAGTGTCCAGACATGTTGACGAGGAGACCCACGAGTGATACTAACACCATCAACATAATAGCTATTTAAATTATTATGATTAGAACCCCAAGAATCATCAACAGCATCAGGAGATGTATACTGATATCCAGTTATTCTACCACATACCTGAGAATAACTGATACCATGAGATGGGAACTCAACTGATACACAGCTACCACTGCTTGTTACTGGTCTACCACAAGCTCTAACTCCTCCTGACTGGTACAGTCTAAACCCAGAAGGACAGTTCACTGTAGAGTCAGTCATATTCAGATATGCTAGTCTTGTCCAACCATCTGTAGAGCTACACAACTCCTCCATATTGCAGTAAGCAGTATACGTAGAGCTAGTATTTGACAGTAAGTACACACCTGATGGACTGAGTGGTTGCCTCTCCTTAATCTCTTTACAAGAAGTTGGTAGATCTAAAGCAGTTGATTCATTGTGCAATACTACTAATAATTCTTGTGCTAGTAGTAGTATATGATCAACAACTCCAGCAGTAGAGGTACTGGTATTTTCTAAATTAGATAGAGAATCAACAATGTCCGTTAATTTTGCAGCAGAATTTTTTGTAGTTTGTAAAATTTGTTCATTAAATTCAGTTAAGTTGGGAGAGCTCTGAAGTAACTGAAAGGTATTTTGTGCCACACCATCAGCCCATTTATTAAAATCAGGAAGGTTTTGTGTTGTATTGCTGGTAACATCAAATACAATATCATTAGCCCATTCATCGAAGTTGGGAAGGCTCTGTGTTACATTGCTGTTAACTTTAGAGACAACACCATTAGCCCATTCATTAAAATCTGGAAGGCTCTGTGTTACATTACTGTTAACTTTAAATGCAACACCATTAGCCCATTCATTGAAGTCAGGAAGGCTCTGTGTTACATTGCTGTTAACTTTAAATACAACACTATTAGCCCATTCATTGAAGTCAGGAAGGCTCTGTGTTACATTGCTGTTAACTTTAAATACAACACCATTAACCCATTCATTGAAGTCGGGAAGGCTCTGTGTTACATTCCCGTTAACTTTAGAGACAACGCCATTAGCCCATTCATTGAAGTCGGGAAGGCTCTGAGTTACATTGCTGTTAACTTTAAATACAACACCATTAGCCCATTCATTGAAGTCAGGAAGGCTTTGTGTTACATTGCTGTTAACTTTAGAGACAACACCATTAGACCATTCATTAAAATCTGGAAGGCTCTGTGTTACATTACTGTTAACTTTAAATGCAACACCATTAGCCCATTCATTGAAGTCGGGAAGGCTCTGAGTTACATTGCTGTTAACTTTAAATACAACACCATTAGCCCATTCATTGAAGTCGGGAAGGCTCTGTGTTACATTGCTGTTAACTTTAGAGACAACACCATTAGACCATTCATTAAAATCTGGAAGGCTCTGTGTTACATTGCTGTTAACTTTAAATACAACACCATTAGCCCATTCATTGAAGTCGGGAAGGCTCTGAGTTACATTGCTGTTAACTTTAGAGACAACACCATTAGCCCATTCATTGAAGTCGGGAAGGCTCTGAGTTACATTGCTGTTAACTTTAGAGACAACACCATTAGCCCATTCACTGAAGTCGGGAAGGCTACGATCAAGTCTATTTACTATATTATCAGACCATTGCGTGAAGTTGGGCAAAACAAAGTTATCAGGAATAGCTCCAGCAGTAGTTGTACAGGTACAGTTAGCATCTCTAGCAGACAATAGCACCAGTAGCAAGCAAAGTATTACCAGCAGTAGGAATACTACAAGACACAGTAATACAGTAATAATAACTAATGGTCTGTTCCAAGCTGAGAGCTTTGATTTCTTCTTCGGTGCTGCTTGTATTGGTGGGGCATCACTTCTCCTGGCATTATCACTTAATTCTAACATTTCATATTCATTCTCTGGATTTGCTTGAATAAATCCTGGCATATCATATTCATCCTTATTTTTTCCTTCCATTTCTTCCTTCTTGCAACTAAAACTAAGCGATCTACTTTTGCAAGTTTTCCCAGGTAGATCTATGTTGTTGGTTGCAGTGTTGGCAAAAACTAGCAGTTTTGTTACCTGCCTGTCATAATAGCTATCATATATCACAGTTTGTATAAAAGTGCTGCCATAGCAAACACTATATTTACATCCAGGTTGAGGATAAACAATGCTTTATGAGCTGACATTTATACAGTACATGTATATTATCATTATTATGGCATTTGAAGCAACTTTAAAAAATCAATTTTGATCTGAATTGGCTCAAATTTTCCACACATATGTATTAGGAAAAAAATTTTATATGAAAATTTGTCCTAGTTATTTCTAATGAAATTTTTTCTTGGAAAATACCAAACACCCTTTGGTTATTAGCCCTTTTTTTGAGCAACTTGTAAAAATTTCATACAAAATCTTAATATGATCAGAATCAGCTCAAAGTTGATACACAACATAAGGACATGTACATGTATCAGAAACATAAAAATAGAGAATTTTCTTTATGTGAAAACATGTACCCTCACTACCCTGTACTGTATAATACAGCAATTTTTGAGCAACTTAAAAATGCACTGGCAAGAAGCTTGCATGAGCAGTTGAACACCCTGCCAAAATCCTGTGAGAAGTCCACTGGGCAAGAAAATTCAAGAATTACACCAAGAAAGTAGGGAGAGGTTAGTGGAGGACTGCAGAAACAGAGATGATTGAATTGAGAACATAAATGAAATGAAAAAAAATGATTTGAACAAAATATACTTACTTACTAGAATACTAGTAATGCACAGGAATAGAGTTCACTTATGATTATGGTAATGTGGTGCATGTGCTTCATTGAGTTCAATGCGTCTAGTCAGTCTATCATGACTGATGACTTTTATGAATATTTTTGAGCTTGCTCCAAATTAAGTATAATACATGTAGCATTAGTAGAGATACAATTAAATGTGAAATTGTGAATGGATCATGTAAAATGATAATGGCTGGTTAATGAAAAGTAATGATTTTGTAAAAAATCTGACAATTTGATGCTAACTGATGACTAGATTTAAATCTGTGGCGTATTCAGGAGTGGCTGGAATAATAATAATAATTAAAACTGGAACATAATTATTATTCAACATCGTGTGTGCATGTGTCCATACAATTGAGAATCCATGACTCTCCCTCTCTCTATCTATAGTTTAGGATAGTACTCGTGTGGTTTACTGATAGGTATCAGTGCAGTATGATTAAGTCCATTCTTTAACTGACTGAGTGTATCTCGGTCAAGATTAGCTTGTCCTATCTCTTCTCCTAACTCTATTGCCCTCTCCATTAGTTTATCTCCATCTAATACTTCATGTATTATACCAACTGCTTTTCCCTCCTCTCCAGTGTACCTTTTACCAATCAGTATGCAATCAGTGTATGTGCTGGGTGGGAGACGGGCTCTAATTAAAATAAAGAAATAGAATGACATTATGCTATTGAATTTTACTATTCAATTTTCTTTTGCACATGTCATGTTTGTACATTGTCCCCTTTACTCTTTCCAACTTGTATGTACATGTACATGTAAATCATTATCTGATTAGTCTCATACAAATTACATGATTCATGAACATGTGTAAATTTCAAGTCCTATCTTAAATTTGGACACAAGCTTCTATTTGAGGACTCTCTTATACTTTATATACAATGATGGCTCCTATTCTCTTAATGCATGTGCAGTCCCAGCTTCTAATTACAAGCTTTCATTAATTTGAGAAGGCTTTTAATTAGGACTGTACTCATGGTTTCACACAAAGTAAAGTGAGCTACACAACATACATGTACATTACAGTACTTCATGAGCTGACAAGCACTACAATACACAGTAACACATGGCTTTTGGCGTAAGTTTAATTTTATAATTTTAGTTTTGATCTGAATCAGTTAAAAATTTTCAAAACAGCACCAGGGTTTCCCCACAAAGCATGCTAAAAGATCTAAAATGTATGCTTAATAAGCTGACAAGCATTATAGTAATAGAATAAACTTAAGCTTTGGAACAACTCTAAAAATTTATTCAAAAAATATTAATTCAATTTTGATCGGAATCAGCTTAAAATTTCTATACAACATAAAAGCATGTATCAAATATTATAATAATGGAGAATTTTTAAAGTGTTTTTTGATAAAATTTGGCACAAGATAATGTATATTTACATGTCTACAGCAATTTTGAAGCAACTTTAAAAATTTATTAAAAATCAAATTATAATTAAATCAGCTCAAAATTTGTACACAACTTGAGAACATGTACAGTATAGCACAAAATTTTTGAGGGTTGTAAATTTTAATAAATTTGACTAAAAATTTATTTTGCGGATTTAATTTTTGCAAATTTATGCCATTCACCATTTTGTACTGTAATAATTTGAATTTTCGCAAAATTAATTTTGCAAGCCTTCAAAAAATTGCAAAATCTATGAAATTTACAGCCCTGTGCTATACAGTATATGTATCAAAAAAATTATAAAATTGAAAAATTCTCTCCAAGCAATTTTTGATAAATATTATTATTACTATAGTACAAGATCTTTAATCAGATTTTTAACAACTTTAAAAATTTACTAATAAAGTCCAAGTACTATGCTAGAATCATGCGAAAACCCTGCACACAATAAAAACATGTATATAAACTATATGTATCAGGAAAAATAATGGCATACATACAAAAAATACATTGTACTATTATAGCACAAGCCATACATGTACATGTATTTTGTCATTATTTTGAAGTGACTCAAAAAATTAAGAAAAGACTCAATTTTGATCAGAATTAGCTAAAAAAATTTATGCGACATAACAACATCTAAGTGCATCAGAAAATGAAATAAAATTGGATAATTCTCTTCTATCAATTTTTAACGAAATACCCTGTACTACATAAAGGGCCTTCAATAAAATTATTTATAAAATACAGAGTGTGATTCAAATCTACTAGCTCAAACTTGAAAATTTCTACATAACATACATGTAAAAACATGCATTATGTATAATGAAACTCTCCTAGCCATTTTTAATGAAATAAAACAGGGTTTTCTACAAAGTGCTAAGTAAGCTACATGTATACAGCATGTCAATAAGTTGCATATTACTGTACATGTACATGAACATTAATACACACTATACATTGTAGCTCCCAATCTCTCCTGCATGTCTCTTGTATGTGATGTGTGTATGTACTTTGCTAGTTCCATTAATGGTTTAGTCAATTCCATCTTCAAGAGTACCTCAGGCAGTGAGAACCAACCTCTCTCTCTCTTCATTAGTCTATAGTCATGTGTTAATGCTAATAGGCCACCACCTGCAAATGAATGACCTATACAAAAATATAATTAATTTATAATACATGTACATGTGTTATAATAATTAATGATTTTGATCTCTTAAGACAGAAATTAATCATCATTATTGTTATTATATCATTACATAATTATCATTATTATTATTTCTTTATTTACCATTTATTGCTGCTATTGTTATTACTGGAAATGTCAGCATTCTTTTAAATAAAGTATTCAAATTGACGTCAAAGAGAACTCTAACATCTTCAGGTGAATAAGATGGGAAGTTATCAAGGTCTAGTCCATTAGAATAGAATTTGCCATCACCAGTTGTGATCAATGCTTTTATATCTTTATTACTAGAGAGAGATAGAGACAGATAATTGGTAGAATACTAGTTGGTATATCTTGCACTAATACATGTATATTACATACAGGTTTCCCACAGTTTTTGGCATAGTGCTTATGCAGTTTCTTGTCAGTCGATCAAGTTGCTCAAAAAGAGGCCAAATTTTGTCAAAAATGACTAAGAGGGATTTTCTATTTTAATAATTTTTTCTGATACATACCGTATAACACTTTAATTTGGCAGAGTTTAATTTTGGCAATTGGCGATTTGCAAGCAGAATCACCAATATTAAAACCGCCAATCATTAATGCGCATGCTCAGTAATGCACGTGTACACAAAAATCGCCAAATTAAAAACCACCAATTACAATTTTACAGCAAAATTGCCAAAATAAAGCACTGCCAAAATAAAGCACTATACAGTATACATGTCCTTACACTGCATATCAACTTTGAGCTTTTTCTGATCAAATCTGAATTTTATTATGAATTTTTAAAGTTGCTCCAAATGCTATTTAGCTCACTTAGCATATGCTTTGTGATAAACCCTGAGTATTGGGGAAGGATTAAATTTAATTCTAATGAATACTCATCACTGATGTCAACACTCTCACGTTTCATCATTAACAAGTGCCACATACAGTCAGACCATAATTGGGTGGGGCATGAATACATGAATGATAAAGATCTACGGTATAGCAGTTCATTTTGGCAATTTTGCTAGAAATTGTAATTAGCAATTCTTAATTAGACAAACTTTGTGTACACGTACATTACTGAGCATTAATGATTGGCAGTTTTAATCCCGGCAAATTCACTGGCAAATTGCCAAATCCCAAAATAAAAACCCACCAAATTAAAATGCTATACGGCATACCATAATGTACTTGTACCTAGACAATAAACCACACCAGATCGTTTGCAGTACATGTATTGCCCCATACCTTTCTATGTCGTCCAATGCTTTGAAATATTCTTTAAAGAAGGTTGGAGTGAACCTATTCTCTCCTTTACACATTTTAATGATAGCCACTGATCCCTTGCACTCTAATGTAACTGAACTAGCAGTAGACGAGTGTCTAAATATACTGCTACTCGTAGACATCTTAAATAATGAACTAATCACTGATTTAGAAGCAGTACAGGAAAGGAAAACACGAGCAGCCATTCAGAAAATTCAGATTTTAGAATTGGGTGTGGTCCAGGGCGGAGTTTGTATAAAAATGGCTGCAAGAGTGAACTACATCTGTTCTTGTTTCTTTCACAGAAATATTTATTTACAGAAGTACAAGTATCATGTTCATTATTATGATGAGCAAAAGTTTATTGAGGACTATTCTGAGGTAAACTTAGATTGTCTTTTGTAATATCTCGCCCTCTCATAGACATTTCTACGCTGGAACTGTACCGATGAAGACCTTGCATCAATATTGAGAGAGGTAGGTAGGATTCATTATACATTATGATTGGATAGGATATGTAGTAGTATATGAGGTTGAGGGTTGTCAGGCTTTCACAATGATTGCTTCTTTATACTTTACTCATAACTCTCAGTAATCAATGAGTGTCGAGATGAGTGTCCACATGCAAACATAATTTTATACATATCCACATTATTATATTGTTACATCACATTGTGGTATGCATGATTCTAAATCAGGCAGCCTGACTTGTCTGTTTTGCTGGTAGCATTATTGCAAAGGGGCATGTTCATTTTGGGTGTGTCAGGTGAAGTGCCATAGTTTTGCCAATGTCTACTTCTTCAGTGCTAGGGAGGCATTTTTTTGACGCTCTGAGTAATTGAAAACATTACCTGTTTCCTATGAGCTCAATGCTGCTGCTAGAACCTAAAGCCTATAAAATTAATAGTCAGTCAATGGCAGGCATTTGTTTGTTCCTATTAAATTTTGGCAGATTTTCAGTTTGTATATAAATATACACATGTGTCTTTTGTCTGCACTATGCAGGTGTACCTTCTAAAGTGAACATTATGCTTATAGCCATTAGAATAATGAGAAGGATGTTAATTGGAAGTATTATTGAATGTTATTTGATCCACGTACATACACATTATGCATTCACACACAGTGTTTGTATAATAATTGTTGTTTCAATAGGTTAAGTCAGAGGTAGAAAGAAGGAAAAATAGAGGAAAGGAGCATGTGAAGAGATGTGAGATGGTTCAGAAATTATATCAAAGACTTGATCCACCACTTTATACACTGGATGTAAGCCTATTAGTTACTATATGTGTAACTATTAATTGTAGTTCATTATTAACAATTAGTATTGATTTAAAATTCAGTTTCTATTAATTAATCCTCAAAACTTTTGCCAAGCATTTTAAGGGGATATGTTGCCTTGTGCTGTTATTGCTAAATGTTGCATGAAATATGCTGTTTACTCAATCTGGGCAATATCGCAAAAACTTATTTATAATTTGTTCTTGTTAATTCACAGGAGTCTTATTTTCATTCTGATTTTCTCAGAATTACTAAGTATTGTCGTGACGAGCTGTCTCCTACAATGGAAGGACTCCTTCAAATGATAAGCAAAGAAGAAGGTAAGTACAAATGTAGCAATGATTATTTTTAATGCATTAATTATAAATAATTGAATTTCACATGTTATAAACACTAGAATTTAAATGATTAACCCCATATACTGTATAGCCGGAAAATTTGGTGGCCTAAAACTTAGGTGGTTTTGCATCAAATTGCCTAAATATACTATTGGCGGTCTCTCAATTTGGCAGTTTACTATCTTCTTTGTTCTTTAAGCACTCTCAGCTCTTCTTGAAGCTTCTCCTTGGCAGTCCTTGCCCACAGTCTTGACTGAAATAGTGAGAAATACTCATAAATACTGCCATTTTGGCATTATTTAGTATCATGTACTTACAATGGGGTCCGCCCATCATTGCAATTATTATTGACGGTTATAATATTGGCGGTTTTGTTTTGAACAGTCAATCTGCCAAATTTAATTCTCTGTCGCTATATGGTGTATTATGAAGCTCTTTTAATTTTTTACATTGATTAGCTTCACGAGTATATTCATTTCCTGTCTTCACTGATGAATTCTGCAGACGTTTTCTTGATGAGTTGGATCATTTTGAGAGGTCAGATCTTCCTAAAGGACGTCCTAATACAATGAACAACACTGGGGTGTGTTTATGCATGTACATGTATTTATTAAATAGCACCTACATGTATAATATATGGTACAGTTGAGCCAAACTCTAAAATTAATAAGTTTTATTTTCTAATTTTTATAGCACTGAAATACATGTACATGTACAT
>NW_003546346.1:15165-16738 GCF_000090795.2 Amphimedon queenslandica | reverse complement strand
TGAGCTGACAAGCACTGCAATACAGTACATGGCATTTGGAGCAGCTTTCAAATTCATAAACAACTGATTTGATTGAAATCAGCTCAAACTTTCTACACAACATGAGAACATGTACATGTATGTGTATGAGGAAAAAAATTAATTATAAAAAATAGAAAATTCTTTTCTAGTCATTTTTAATGAAATTAGGCTAATGACCTCACCAAAGGCCTTTGGTTGTTGGTCCATATTTTGAGCAACTTCAAATATTTTGTAAAAAATCCAAATTTGATTAGAATCAGTTCAAACTTTCTACACAACATGAGAACATGTACATGTATGTGTATGAGGAAAAAAATTAATTATAAAAAATAGAAAATTCTTTTCTAGTCATTTTTAATGAAATTAGGCTAATGACCTCACCAAAGGCCTTTGGTTGTTGGTCCATATTTTGAGCAACTTCAAATATTTTGTAAAAAATCCAAATTTGATCAGAATTAGTTCAAACTTTCTACACAACATGAAAACATCTACATGTATCAGAAAAAATATAAAAGTTTAAAATTTCTCTTTTTTAGCCATTTTTGACCCAACGACCAAAGGCTATAGCCTTCGGTCGTCCATTTTTTGAGCAACTTTTAAAATTCATAAAAAATCTGATTTTTATTGAAATTAGCTCAAACTTCCTACACAACATGAAAACATGTATACATATCTGGATAAATTATAAAAATGGAGAATTCTCTCTGAGTCATGTTTGACGAGATTAGGCCAACGATCGAAGGCTATAATAGCCTTCGATCGTTGGTCCAATTTTTGAGCACCTTAAAAATTTGTAAAATAAGCTATATTTGATAGGAATCATCTCAAATTTTTTATACAACATAAAAACATTTACACGTATGTGTATTAGAAAAAATTATAAAAATGAAGAATTTTCTATTTGTGATTTTTGTCAAAGTGCCCTAATTTTGAGCAACTTGAGAATCCACTGACAAGAAGGTGCTTGAGCACTATTTCAAAATCCTATGGAAAGCCCTGCATACACTCATGTACATGTACAGTCAGGGATACATTGAAAGTTATGTTTCTTTTTGTCTCATAGCTTAGGAATCAATTTTATTGTAGTTTATCATGTGCAAGATACATGTACATGTACCTTACATAATTTAAGCAGTAACTTTTCCCTATAGTTGTTATTCTAACTGAAATTGGTTTACGATAATAGTGTGGTCTTCACAAATTGGTATGCAACTGTGAAATAAAAGCACAGCAAAATATTTAAAAAATTTCTAATTAATTTTTTAAAGTCAACCTAGCAAAAAATTTATGAGACTTATGCTCTATGAATGCAAAGAAGTATTTTATTATTCTTTTCTTTATTTCCAGGTTGTTGTTTCTAATCCTCGTCTCTATCCTTATTATCACAAGATTGGTAGAGGAGTCATTCACAGAGGACAGCATATGCATGGTGCTATGGACATCACTGATGGCACAAGGTACAACATTATTGTTTGGATGAGATCGTCTTCTGTGCGTAACAAACTTTGTCCACGTTGTGATCAGTCACCAACTCTTATACCATTTGAAGGGT
>NW_003546346.1:10036-14995 GCF_000090795.2 Amphimedon queenslandica | reverse complement strand
ATACTTTGGAGAAATGAAAGGAGTAAGTACAAGCACGTGTTTTTTATACTACAGACATAGGTCAAGTACATGTACATTGGTACTTGTATGTACACTTAATTACAATCTACTTGTACTGATATTTATAAAAACTTGACAGTACATATAATTTAGTACTGTATGTACATGTATGCTAATGGTATTGTAAAAGTGTGATGCTAGCTGCTAGTAAACTATCAGTGTTAAGTAATGATGTTTGTGCTTATTTGAAACCTTGTTTGCCACAAAGCACACTGAAGGAGCTAACTAGCATGATGATTGCTGACAAGCACCATGGCTTTTGGTGAACTTTAAAAATTCAAAATCAAATTTTGATGGGAGTCAGCTTGAATTTTCAACATTCAAAAACTTTCTACACAACATAAGAGCATGTAGCAGATAAAAATAGAAATTCCATGTGTAGGCCATTACAGACCACAAGCTATAGCCCATGGCTTTTTAGAAATTATTTCAGCTAAAATTTTTGCAAGTATTGTAAATCTAATGAAGTGACTGGACATAATGAATGCTGTTATTTTAAAGATAAAACCTTAATGTATATTCAGTGGCATGCATACCTAGTAGCATGTGGTATAATTTGTCATGTATGTGTCTCTCACTATCCTTTCTTCACATATGGTGCAGTGGGTAGTCAACTGGGAGACTCTAGTTGCCCTAGAAAGTAGCACTGTAGAGGCAATCTTAAAGTACCAGTAGTTTTATTGCATAGGATAAAATTAGAGGGCACTGTAAGTTTACTATGTTGCCCCTTTCTACTGTTTCTACTATTGGAATAAAAGCTATGTTAATTGAATGTTATGATAAACCCTATAATGTGTATCTAATGGGATGCATGTTCAGTTGTAGTGAACTGGTGTATCTAATGGGATGCATGTTCAGTTGTAGTGAACTGGTGATTTGTGGTGTGTGTTTTGGTCTTCTTATTGTTTCATAAATCATGTTCTTCATTATAAACCATGCAAATTTCTCAAATACCAAGGCCATTGTCTATGCTGTACTGAGCTCCCAATTTGATAAATATGCATTGTAAAAAAAGTTATTGTGGCCTCTCTTTCTTTTTTCTTTCCATTTCTAAGGTGAAGAAGCTGTTGTGATGAGGGAGGACAACAGAATGAATTCTTACAACTGCTAGTAGAAAAACTGAAGAGAGACAGAGAGATGGACTATTTAATACTAATTGCTGTTAAGCATGGTCAATATAGATAAAATTATTATTTTAAAAGATTTTCTTAAATTACTTTTATGTATTAATAAACTATAATAGCATCAATAAATTTACATGTTACAAAAATCCTAATTTGTTTTCAATAGTTGTGTAATAAGGTAACAAACAACACATTTGTTTATGTTTATTGTCTAGATATAGTGTCCATAGTGTATTATTGGTTTTGAGAGATTCCATCAGCACTAGTACTCCATCAGTATCAATGTTAGTATGTTGGAGATAGACATCAGTTAGTGTGTGGTTGTAGAGCAAAAGTTCAGCCATTGACTGAGCACTGGATGATGTGATGCCAGGATTGTTTTTAAGAGATAAGTTAGTGAGTGTTTTGTTATTGACTAAAGACTGTGATAAAGCAATGACACCATCATCGTTGATGGAATTATCAATGATCCATAGTGTTTCTAATGTAGTACTGTTTGCCAGATTGTGTGACAGTAACAGGATGACATCTGTTGTTACTTCAGTGTGTGCTATATTAATCCACTTTATTGTTGCAATATCCAATAACCGTGACATTAGTACATATACGATATCAGGTGATGAGTAATAGAGGTAAATGTCCTCATGATTGTGCTTTAGTTTACTGACCACTTCCTGACATTGACCTGCTGATGGTTTAGTGAGAGATACACTTTCTGTTAGCCACTCCACTTTTCCAGTCTCTTCTCCTATAATAAACAGTCAATGTGTGTACATGTAGATTCTAATTTTATAAGAGACACTGCCTAAAAATTCTAATTTCAATGACTTTAAATTTTAAATTTTAAATTTAATTGTCTCATATCTAGTGCTTTTTAGTCAGTACACAAACATACAAATCTATATGAGCAACTATGCAATTGCATGCTTATTTTTTAATTGACCAATCGAGTTCAAACTTCCTGTCTTACATGTACAACAACATAGTGCTTTACCCTTTGTTAATTTTGCAGTGAAAATTAGCCTTAGCAAGGGTGACAAGGGCAACTAGGTTAACAAGAGTAATTGGGTTGATGAGGGTAACTGTGATAATGAGGGTATTGTGCTAGGATAAGTAGGGTAGGGTAAGGGTAACTGGTATAACTGGGGTAATGAGAGTAACGAAGGTAACAGCTAGGAGTAACAAAGGTAACAAGGGTACTTACCCTTGTTATTTTTATATACCACCTGTTACCCTCGTTACTAACCCGTGTTACCCTCGTTACCCCAGTTACCCTCATTACCCCTGTTTTTCCTTGTTACTCTCATTATTCCTGTTACCCTCGTTGGCCCCCATGCCCCATGCATATGTTTGTTACAGTATGTTACTGCTTATTCCACCCTTAAACGTTCCTTTTGGTAAAATCCAGTAACTAAGTAACTGTCACTGTTCAATGTGCTAGTAGCCTACAGTTTGTTGCCATTTTAATTAATGTTTCATTAAAATATTCAAGTTTGGAACAAGTACTTATGTCAGCATGGCTAATCTACACAAACAACTCAATGATTACTTTGTAATTTATTAATGTAAAAGAGGAACAGGCTTACAGCAATACTAATAGTAAATTGATATATACATTTAAAAACTGTTACTGGTATATAACAAGTGACATTGCAAGGTGGGTTTAGCCAATTATGGTCAGGCCATTTTCTACTCTAGAACAAAATATTTCGTGACATGAAGCTTACTATATGCTCATTCCCAATTAATTCATTTGGATCTATTATCTAAATTGACTAAGGATGCATGTAAAGTGTATTTTAAGCTCAACTGAATCACATGTATTTTATTAACTCACCCTCCAGAAGAATTTTACATGAGTGTGCCCTTCTTCAATAGCTATCTCTACTGCACTTTTTCCTTTTTCATTTTTGCTGTTAGGATCAGCTCCTAACTGCAGCAGTATTGACACTTCAAAGCTAGCACCAAGAATAACTGATTGATGAAGTGAAGCATTAAAACTTGCAGTATTGTCTTCTTTTCTCATCGGAATTATTGTGTTGTCAACAACAACTTCCAATATGCCCAGTCTACTCATTGAATTTGTTTTGTCAATGATTATATCAACAAGAGACTGTGACTGTGAGGCTGGTAATAAGAAAGTAACAACAAATGAACCATAATCAAAACTAGCATGACTAAAAAGATCTGACATTACTCCAAAATAGTACTTGAGAACTGCTTTGAGTGTACTTAATGTCATTTCTTTCCATCTGTCACTCAATTTAACGTTGATTAGTTTTGTTTGATAGTTAGTGGTTGGTGAGGCTGCTTCTGATAATGATGAATTCTCTTTGATTGCTGACCATATGTGCTTTAATTGTGATGATTCTGAGATTTTATCAACACTATCGATGTATTGTGTTAATTCAGTTTGTGCAATTGAAAGGAAAGTGTCTGTTAAGTGTTTGAGTAAACCACAATTTAAAAAATCATAATGAGCCTGAAGAGAATCAAATAATTCATCAACTTGGTCACTATATCTCAAAGTGGTTACTTCAATGCTCAAATAAGCAGCTGCACTAGAAGCTACTGCTTTAAGCTCCACTTTTTCATTTTTCACCAGCTTCTTAAACTCATCTCTTATATTAGTATCAAGAGATACAAAATGACAATGAAGACTTCCAATATTGGTAGCAACTTCACTCTTTGAACAGAGCTCAATAACAGTAGTAGGAGTAGATGATTGTGATTCAGTGATTGCCATTAGTCCTGATGTGTGAGACTGTGCAGTGACATCCACTGATTGAATTGGTTGTTTACTGACTAGTGGTTGCTGCTCTAATTTAGGATAATTACGACTACGCCTTATTCCTATTAGAAATTAAAATACAATTGCACTGTACTAATATAACTTACTTAATTTGTCCATTAGTTTAAAAGCCCTACTTTTAATTCCAAATTTTTCCTGTGCATAAACATTTTTTATATTGCTAGCAACTTCAAATTCACTACTTGAACTGAGCTGCTCTGTATGATAGTGCTCTGGATTATGGTCAATATGACCACCTTTAATTCCTATTATAGATTAAAATTAAGTTAATCAAAAAATTAATGCTGCATCTTACTTAAATTCTCGATTAGCTTAAATGCCATGTCATTTAGTCCTACTTTCTTTAGTGAAGTTATGAGAGAAGAAAAAACTCTCCTGGGATTAGGATGAAACTTTAGTGTTGCTAGTACTGAAGAGAAAATTTTGTCAGCTCTTTCATATGGAGTACATCCAGTGGCTTCAACAATGAGACCAGATAAAAAGGCATCATTAGTAAATTGTGAAATAATTGGAGCATTTCCTGCTAACAAATCAACAAGCTCAGCTAACATCTCTTCCACTGTAACATATTCAAATGACTTTGAACCTATCAATATTGCTTTTAATACAGCATATTGCATGTTCCACCCATAAGAATGACTAACAAGTAAATTAATTTTTAGCATGTTGCAGTTCACAGCAAGAAAATTAACATAAAAATAAAAGCACCACAAATTATTTAATGATGTATGAATTGTAGCTAGATTAATTGTTGCAAAGTGTAATGAAAATTTTGATACATGCATATGCCATTTAATCAAACAATAAAGAGTCACCAAGTGTCTTTATAAAAATCAACTGTATGTTAACAAACTACAAAGTAGATTATACAAGCTTGTGGTCACTATTATTAACAACAATATAGTTTATACTTATTTTAATAATATAACTGCAGTGACATCATACATTACTCAATAATATAAA
>NW_003546346.1:8740-10026 GCF_000090795.2 Amphimedon queenslandica | reverse complement strand
TACTCTCATTTCTACATTATTATTGCAATTAATAATATACATTATAATGTTTTATTACACTTACTTGTTAGTGTGTCTTCTAATTGTTTCTTTGTTTTTGTTTCTTTCATTAACTGTGTTTTAATTATTGTCATACTTGTATCAATTGATAATATATCTGAATATTATGCATACATGCATCAAGTATTAAAAGCATTATACAAATTTATAATTTTACTTTGATGAGGTGTTGCTTCTGTTTCTTCCTCCTTTTCTTTTTCACATAGTATGTTTATTAGTTGTTGTGCAGTTACATTCTCTCTCTATTGACTAAAAATAATAAAAAATATCAAAGAAATTATTATACGTTTGTATCACTAGATTGTTTGTTTGTATTCTTTACCACTTCTTCAAGTGGTTCCTGCATATAACAATAATTACTGACAGTATCTAGCATGTATACACATACTTCTATTTTTTGCTTGCTCCATATTGAACAGAATCCAACAGTAAGCTTTGTTAGACCATTTTTTATTAATAATTCAAGATTCTCACTTAACTTTATAATGAGAGCTCCAGTGAAAGAGTAAGGAAAGGAGCAGGTGACCACAATGGAGTATCCAGTATCAATATACTTTATTTTCACAAATTTACCAGACGTCTTGGAAAGAATATCGATAATATCTTTTAATTTCTTCTCATCAGGTCTCCAGTCAAAAACGTAAGTTGCCATTTCACATTTAAGAGAAGGGCTTGTATCAACAGCATCAAATTTCTCCTTTAAGCAAAGATCAAGTGACATTGAATGACAGAACTCTTCCAACGTTGTCTTGTATTGTTCAATGTATCTTTCTGCTTCGGTGACTTCAAATTCTTCAACTACAGTTTCTAGCAGTTCAATATCAGTCAATGAGCACTCTCCTTCAATCACATACACTACACTGGATATATCACAACAATTATCTAGCTTTGCTTTTAGATCGGAATTAAAGAGGCATATGAGAGACTTTAGGTCAATAAGAGGCGGAGACTTCTGTGTGATAGCTTTTGACACTTTAAATAACATTCTAGCAAGAGAGGCTCTTATTGAAGTGAATCGTCGTGAGTTACTTTTTCGAACAGGAATTTCAACTAAACATAAATGTTATTTTAATATTTTAATAATTACAATAATGAGATACCTGTTGGTGTACTTGTGGGTGATGATGATGGTGTGATTGTTCTAGTGCTTGATGTATCTACAATAATAATTAATAATAATGCTTTCATGACTGCTTCTCTCTCTTTTTTTCTCTTTTCCTTTTTCT
>NW_003546346.1:5640-8144 GCF_000090795.2 Amphimedon queenslandica | reverse complement strand
TGGTTGTGTTTGTTATTATTTAAGTTATTTTTGTTTGTTTTTTTCAGTTTTTGTTTACATTAAAAATTGTTCTGTGTTGTTAGATAACTCTTGTCACTCAGTTTGTTGATTCACGCTCTATTGTATATACCTTCTTCTTCACTTTTAACATAAACAAATTCATTGTTAGAAGGAAAATGCTCATCTAAAGATAAAAGATGAAATAAAATCATTTATTACATTAAACTTACCATATTCTTTTTGTATAATTGCTCCTAGTTTTATATTGCTGGTAAACTTGCACAACACACTAGCAAATGTTTGTAATAAACTGTACTTGCTTTGAATAGCTACTATAATGGCAGATAACAGGACTTCACGTTGATTAGGAACAGAGGGACTAGCTGATTCCACACTAGCCAATACTTGTCCTGTTATAACACCCTCTTTTTGAAGTAACTTAGCTACACCGAAAGGGTCAGAAAGAGACTTGGAGAGCAGTGGATGATGAGTGTTCAAGATTTCAATAGCCAGTAATATATTACATTCTGGATAGAATACATAGAGTAAACCATCAATTATCGGACCCTACCCATGTTTGGACGGCTCTTGCTAGCTCTGCAAAAGAGCAATCGCAATTCCTTATGTATCAAATTAAGCATTACTTTTAGCTTTGTAATAGGTTTCTTGAAAAAGAAAGCAATGTACTTCTTGCATGAAATTATACTAAAAATAATGTACCTGTCCGATATTACGGAATATCGGACAAAATCATATCATTCCGTACTGTGCATTTTTACTACAATAAGTAAACCAAACTATTACTTTTCCCCACCTGTGTAAACTTTGATCATTTTGGTATAACTATGTGCAGTATCAAAAGAAATAGATAAGATTAAGAGTCTCTGTATAATGAAATAAAAGAACACTTTGAGACCTGCTCCGTCGGACATGAGTGGGGCTATAATAATTAATTAATTAATTATTGTAGATCCTTGTGCTGTTTGTTTGCTGACAACTGACAAGTCGCTCTGTGTCTTTACGGCTTTTAAGCTGCTGTATTTTGAGAGATTAGGTAAGTTTGTGTGTAGCATTTAAGTTGTACTCAGTTTACCGCTGTATTAATCAGTTGTCTAGCTTGTTACTAGTTACTTGGTAGCTTAAGGTGTGGGCGTGTGGCCTTTAATGTGTGTTTGAAATCCTAATTTGCATGATGCATGTATGAACAACCAATTAAAATGATACTATAATATCTTTCTTTTAGAATTATGGCTGTATCAGACCGTACCTTTTGTTCCTCACGAGCCACATTTACATCAGTACAACAATCCAAGTCTGACTCTCAAGAGAGACCACAGGTGTACAAAGAAGCGTATACAGCAGATAGACTTCCACTACCATACGAAAAAGTCAATGAAGGTTGCTTATCAGTCAGACATGCTGCTGAGATGCATAATATGCCAAAGTCTATACATTATGTGATCAAATAACAGGCTGAGTAAAATTTGATACACTCAGTGGACCTTCTTGGTATCTTAACGATAAGGAAGAAGAGGAATTGGTTAAATTTATATGTCAATGTGCAAAGACTGGTTATGCTAAGACCAAGAAGGAAATGTTAGCCATTGCTAAGGAAATATTGAGATCAAAAGGTAACCCTACTCACGTGTCTAATGGTTGGTGGGAAAGTTTTAGGAGTAGACACCTAATATTGACCTTACAAACAGTGGAGAAGCTTTCCTATGCATGCTCAGTGGCATCTGATCCTAAAATAATTGACCACTACTTCGACCTATTAGAGAAGACCCTGCAAGACAATGAATCATTTGATTCTCCTGCACAAATCTTCAATTGTGATGAGAGTGGTCTGCCTCTTGAGCATACCCTGTCGTCTGTTGTAGGAATAAAGGGGCAAAAGCATTCACGTACCCTTACATCCGGCAATAGGAAGCAAATGACGGTTCTGGCATGTGTCAATGCAGCAGGGTATGCAATACCTCTGCTTGTTTTTTTTGCCAGAAAATCTCTTAACCCACTACTCACAATCAATGAAGTGCCTGGTACAATGAATGGGTTGTCGGATACAGGCTGGATGAGTTCAGAGATTTTCCTGAACTGGTTTACCCACCATTTTTTGGTACACGCTCCTGCTTCTAGGCCGCTGCTGTTATTACTTGACAGCCATTCTACGCAATATAACCCAGATTGTACGAATTGCTGCCCATGAGAAAGTCATAATTTTTTGTCTTGCACCGAATACGACTCATTTGATGCAGCCATTGGATAAAGGTGTTTTTGGGCCCCTAAAAAGTCACTGGAACGAGGAATGTCAAAAATTCATGAGTAAGAATCCAGGGAAGGTGGTGACACAGCATGATTTCATGGGTGTCTTTAGCAAAGTATGGTACAAAGCAATGATCATTCCTAATATATTATCATCCTTTCGTACTACTGGGATCTATCCACTAAATCGTAGTGCTATATATGTTGAAGATCAAGCAACACCACTTGATCCTGGAGTGGAG
>NW_003546346.1:2559-5254 GCF_000090795.2 Amphimedon queenslandica | reverse complement strand
TGTGACTGCTCCCACTTTCAATGAAAAATTGAAAATTGACTTTATATTGCATTGGTAATGCATAGTATCTATCTACCGTATTAGATCTACACATAAATAGGGGTGACGTACGAGGACAGACAAACAGAGTGAGGCACAGACAGGGCGTGACTGAGAGTATAGCTAGAGTGGGGCGAGCTCAGGCTCGCCCCAATAATGATAATGATAATAATAATAGTGATAATAATAATAATAATAATAATAATAATAATAATAATAACGCGCCAAAAAATTTCATTAATTAGGGGCGCATCTGACAAAGCAGGTCTTAAGGTGTTCTTTTATTTCATTATACAGAGACTCTTAATCTTATCTATTTCTTTTGATACTGCACATAGTTATACTACAATAATCAAAGTTTACACAGTTGGTGAAAACTACTAGTTGGGTTTACTTATTGTAGTAAAAATACACTGTACGGAATTATATGATTTTGTCCAATATTCCGTAATATCGGACAGGTACATTATTTTTAGTATAATTTCATGCAAGAAGTACACTGCTTTCTTTTTCAAGAATCCTATTGCAAAGCTAAAAGTAATGCTTAATTTGATACATAAGGAATTGCGATTGCTCTTATGCAGAGCTAGCAAGAGCCGTCAGAACATGGGTGGGGTCCGATAATTGATCGTTTACTCTACATGTACACACTGTCAGTAGATCTACTACCAATATATACAATCAGTGATATTAACTTACTCTCTTGATCAAACTTGTCAGCTGGAACATTCTCATTCATAGATTTAAGAGCATCTGACAGTGAGTCAAAGGTAGCTCCTCCTTTATTGTCTACATCATCAGCTTTGGACAACCACTGAGAGAGACACTCTGTCAAGCAGCGAGATACATCACCTCGAAGAGTCACTTCTATGGCGTCCAATGTGTTCTTGTGTAGTCCTAGATTCAGTCCCAGCTCATGCCATCTTTTCTGAGGGAAGCCAAATCTCTTCAACAAATTAAGAACATCAATCAGTTGATCTAAAATTTAAAAACATAATTATTAGTATCATAAAGAATAATATTATTACTGGTAGTCAAAGAAGAAGAGAAGAGACAAGGAGAGCCTGGAGAGGAGGCCCTGATCTTCGTTGCCATCGTTTGCAGAAAGCAGAAGGGTGGAGCTGGTATGTAAACGGTCGTGTACGGCATGCAAACGCCCTAATTTAAAAGGGCGTGGCACATAAAATGGCTGCCAACGAGTTGAAACTAGGGATGAACCTTGAACTACATATGTTAATGTTCTTGTTTCTTTCACAGAAATATTTATTTACAAAAGTACAAGTATCATGTTCATTATTATGGTAATCAAATGTTCATTGAGGACTACTCTGAGGTAAATTTTAAATTACCTTAAAATAATATTCTAACTATATTTTTATGTTGAAATTGTACTGATGAAGATCTTGCATGTATATATTGAGAGAGGTTGGTTTTCTTTATACATAGTGGTTGGATAGGGTATATGTGTGAGGTTGAGGAATGTTGGGCTTTTGCATTTGCAATGGTTGCTTATTTTTACTTCGGTACAAAATAGATACATGTATTCATGATACTACATAAATCAATCTAATTTTCGTAGAATCATTGATAGCAAATGCAATGTGACATATTCATTTTGGTCAAGTGAAGTTAACCATAGTTTCTGCATTATCTAGTGTACTAGGGAGGAAATGTACACTGCCTTGTACCTATCTATTTCTTAAACCTCAGTGCTATTACCTATTGGTATTCATTTGTGCTTGAACCTAAAGCCTATAAAATTAATAATAGTCCAGTCAATGGTAGTCGTTTGTTTGTTCCTATTAATTAATATTTTTGACAAATTTTTAGCTTATAAGTCTTCTGTCACTATGTGCTTTTAGCACAAAAGAGTTTTAGTAAACATTGATTATAAATATTAGTTAGAAGTAATGCATACATGTATGTAATAGACCTTGGTTCAATTTTAAAACCTCAATTAAAATTACACATTCAGTTACACTCCTTTTGGAAAAATAGGCTTAATTAGAACTATTATTCCATCTTGAAGTAATTTTATGTGCAAATGCTATTTTGATACGTTTTTGCATGAAATAGAAACATAGTTTGTTTTAAAACAGCAGTTAAGCTGTCATAAAATTAATAAAATATTGTCACCAGGGTTTCCCAAAAGCATGCTAAGTGAGCTTAACAGCACACTTCATAGCATTTCACTATAGTGCATGGCTTTTAGAGTGATGAAACATCCAATTTTGATCAGAATCAGTCAAACTTGATAACAACATAAGGACATATTTATGTATCAGGAAAAATTATAAAAATAGAGAATTCTCTCCTGGTCATTTTTGACGAAATTTGGCTCAAGACTGCATGTAATATTAGTATATAGTCTTGGGCCATTCCAATTACATTCTGTTTAAGCTTAAGCTTTGTAGTTATACTTGAAAGTTTAATTCCAATTACAATTGTAACATAGTGTTTGTATGGTATTTGTTGTTTCAATAGGTTAAGTCAGAGGTGGAGAGAAGAAAGAATAGAGGGAAGGAACATGTGAAGAGAAGTGAGATGGTGCAAAAATTATATCAAAGACTTGATCCACCACTTTATACACTGGATGTAAGTCTCTTAGTTACTGTAACTATTAATTGTAGTTCATTAGTAATAATTATAGTATGCT
>NW_003546346.1:0-2173 GCF_000090795.2 Amphimedon queenslandica | reverse complement strand
AAAGCTCTTTTATTTTTTGCATTGATTAACTTCACGAGTATATTCATTTCCTGTCTTCACTGATGAATTCTGCAGACATTTTCTTGATGAGTTGGATCATTTTGAGAGGTCAAATCTTCCTAAAGGACGTCCTAATACAATGAACAACACTGGGGTGTGTTATATATGTTGTCATTAAATAGCATCTACATGTAAAGTACATGTACAGTGTACATTGTGTAATATGGTATATTTGCACCAAAAGAAATAAAATTTATTGTTATAGTTGACCCTAAACTCTAAAATTAATAAATTTTATCTTCTAACTGAAATACAAAATCATAATGCATACAGTGTCATGATATTCTATCAATTAATAGATATTACTGGCAGAATTGGGATTTGATGATCACTTTATGAACAGATTCAGGGAGCACTACCTTCAGCCATTATCTGCTCTACTGTATCCTGAATGGACTGGCTCCTCTGGACTAGACTCTCACAGATCACATATTGTGACATATGATGCCACTGGTCCTACTGATAGAACTGATGTTGGACTCTCAACTCATTTTGATAATGCTGAAGTAAGTCTCAGTGTGTCACTGGGTAAAGAGTACAGTGATGGGGAATTATACTTTGGAGAAATGAAAGGAGTAAGTACAAGTACATGCACACACACACACTCAGGGTTTCCCACAAAGCATGCTTCATCAGCTGACAAGCACTAAAATACAGTACATGGCATTTGGAGCAGCTTTCAAATTCATAAACATCTGATTTGATTGAAATCAGCTCAAACTTTCTACACAACATGAGAACATGTATGTGTATGAGAAAAAAATTATAAAAAATGGAAAAATTTTTTCTAGTCATTTTTAATGAAATTAGGCTAATGACCAAAGGCCTTTGGTTGTTGGTCCATATTTTGAGCAACTTTAAAATTTTGTTAAAAATCCAAATTTGATCAGAATCAGTTCTAACTTTCTACACAACATGAAAACATGCACATGTATCAGAAAACAATATTAAAATGAAAATTTCTCTTCTAGCCATTTTTGACAAAATAGGGCCAACGGTCATTGGTCCAATGTTTGAGCAACTTTTAAAATTCATAAAAATCTGATTTTGATTGAAATTAGCTCAAACTTTCTACACAACATAAGAACATGTATATGTATCTGGATAAATTATAAAGATAGAGAATTCTCTCCTCGTCATTTTTGACAAAATTAGGCCAGCTATCAAAGGCTATTATGGCCTTTTGTTGTTGATCCAAATTTTTGAGCACCTTAAGAAATTTGTAAAATAATCTATATTTGGTAGGACTCATCTCAAATTTTTTACACAACATAAAAACAGGTACACATACATGTACATGTATGTGTATCAGAAAAATTATAAAAATGAAGAGTTCTCTATTTGTGATTTTTGTCAAAATGCCCATTTGCCTAACTTTTGAGCAACTTCTTTTTGTCTCGTAGCTCAAGAATCAATTTTATTTTATACCAATGTAGTTTATCATAGGCAAGATACATGTACCTTGCATAATTTAGGCAGTAACTTTTGCCTATAATTGTTATTCTAAAGTAACCTACACTGCAATTGGTTTACCATATAGTGTGGTCTTCACAAATTAGCATGCAACTGTGAAATAAAAGCACAGCAAAATATTAAAAAAATTGCAAATTAATTTTTAAAAGTCAATCTAACAAAAAATTTGAGACTTTTGCTCTGTGAATCCAAAGAAGTATTTTATTATTCTTTTCATTATTTCCAGGTTGTTGTTTCTAATCCTCGTCTCTATCCTTATTATCACAAGATTGGTAGAGGAGTCATTCACAGAGGACAGCATATGCATGGTGCTATGGACATCACTGATGGCACAAGGTACAACATTATTGTTTGGATGAGATCGTCTTCTGTGCGTAACAAACTTTGTCCACGTTGTGATCAGTCACCAACTCTTATACCATTTGAAGGGTATGGTGATGGGTTTACAAAACAATTGATGTAACTATTTTAAATAATTTTTGTTATCATATTTATTTTATTTTATTTTATTCATCATGTGTCAAGCATTTTATTCATTATTACTATGGTTTTGTGCCTTAGTTAAAACTGTAGTTGAAAGTTTAAAAAATTGTACCACATAGCCTGAAACTTTTAAAGCAACTGAACTTTCACAAATTTG
>NW_003546345.1:214267-253729 GCF_000090795.2 Amphimedon queenslandica | reverse complement strand
TGACTAATGATCGACATCATACTCAATAGTAATAAGGCCGCTGTGATGTGCATTGTAAATTTGTCATACAGTGGTGCAACAATTCGAATATATGCATTGAATCAATTGAACATTTGTATGATATCTACTTTTGGGGCATTGCTAGCATGTCAATTAAATGCATCCAATTCAAATGGCATGGTCCTTATACTTTTAGCAAGTCAATAAGTGTAAACCAAGCTCGTGTACCTTATCAGTTAACACAGTAGTATTTGTTGTGGCTTCATTGGTCCTCTTTGTAGTACATTTTTTGTATTTTAGGATCAGTAAGACTAGTTACAATATTTTAGACTTCAAAAATAACTGAACTTCACAATATTAAAATGACCAAAATACAGTTACGATTTAATGAAAACGTTTAATTTTCACATTGTTATAATATCTACAATGATTTCCCTGCATGTCAAAAATGCTTTATATGCAGAACTATACTAGTATGTGATTTCCATAAGTGTCTGAACCATTTCCTACAACTAAGAATTTTGCCCATTATTTCAACTATTGAGTTCCACAAGTGTCTAAACCCTGTCCTACACTGAAGAATTTGGCGCTTTATTCCAACTATTACAAAATTAGCACACTGATTGTATCATTATCAAAATAATATTATGATTGATGAAATACACTTTGATTTAAGAAATGAATAATTATTATGAACCATGTAAGATTATTTTTACTTTTTCAAAACAGTGCTCATTTTGTACAATTGACAATTTTTTTGAAAAACTAAATGTAGTTATATTCATGCTTCCATTTCTTAGTTTTATATTGATTGGAAAACTCCAGATTTAGGCATCAATAAAGAAAGAGCAAGAGATAGCAAAGGTGACTTTGCAATCAGACTTGAGCACTTCGTAGAAACTGACAGCAACACTGGATATGTTTGTACAGTCAAAAAATCAATTAATAAAGTAGTCAGGTAAGTCTGCAGAGTCATTAGCAGCATTAGTTGTAACTTATTATTATACTATTAGCATGAATATGATATTGTTATGACTAACACAATACTTATTTCTGTAGGAGATGCTATTGTACAATCAAATCAACTATGTGGAGGTTTAAATTTGTTGGCCAGATCAACAGTTCATTTGATAGTGGAGGGATGTCTATCTCTTTTAATGAAGCCCAATTCTCCTCTTTTATTCATTTCCTGAAGCAGTCTGCAACAGACATCACGATTTGCAAGGCAGCTAAAATAATTGGCCTGCAGCCTTGTGGTAAGGTTTGGGTTCTGCAGCCTAGCCTTCAAATTAGTTTAGAGGGGAAAATACTACCACAGAGGTCTTACAAGTATATGTGGCAGGATAGGGCAATGTCCAATATCTCGGAAATTGTTCCAAGGATTCAATTGCCATTGAATAGTGATCACAACTTGATTGCACAGGTCATATCCTGCTTAGAAAGAACCATGAAGCAGAATTTTCATAGCACCCTACTCGTAAGTGGATTACTCATGTTGGTGCATTATCCATTACTCAATAAAATGGGTGGCTGTCCAACTATCGTTGCTCTGGGTGATTCCAAAACAGGAAAGTCAACTTTCTTGTCTGTTACAATGTCTCTTATAGGCATGATTATAATGTATTGCATATTTAATCACTTTTAAAAATATTTCAAGGTTGCAGCAGTTCTTTGTATGAGGGGGGCACTCATTCGTTTTTCATTCAGAGATTGGCTGCATCAACCCTGCCATTTGCTATGGATAATCCCTATAGCATTGGCAAAATTAATGATCTTGTAGTCAATCTTATTTGTTAGCAAAGAATTTCTACCACAAAGGCCAAAGTAACACTGATTTCTGGCATGCTGATGGCTAGCAGCTTTAAATTTAACGATGAAGAAAGGTTGGTTATTGATGTACATTGTTAGTAAATCAATTCATTCCTTTGGCAGAGTCACCACGAGAATGATTGTCATACCATTCACAAAACCGGCTATTGCTCCTAGTTTGGATGAAGATGTTGCTGCTTTTGAGCAATTGGAACAGTTGCTTCAGATAGGGAACATCCATCACAATTGTCCCAGCTCATTCGATGGATGATTAGTTTGAGCAGTAAAGTCTTTAAATCCGAACTGAATGTTATTAGAAAAATTGTAAAGACTAATGGGAGAGAGTCACAGAACTGGGCAAAAGTGCTATTCTTCTTAAAATGAGTCATACAACAAAAGTTTGTGTATAATGTAAAATTCAACTATAATTTTAGCTTCTTGATGCTTGCAAAAGAACTGAGATATTTGATGATGTACTGGAAACTGTTAACTCTCATTTATCCCACTCTTCGTGTTCCACCATTCCAGATTCGTCCACCATTGTTACCAAATCACTGGAGGAAATTGCTGTCATAGCATCAAGTCAAACGAAGCATAAGGTAATTTGAGATTGTTGTATAATGATTGCAAATTACTGTAAACAAGTATGGACTTACTTGAAGACCGATCTAAACCATGGTGGCCATCTGGTTTTATCAGTAGTGCTAGCTGATATAGCATCCCAGCGTAGCTACTCTCCTGGAATAGTGGCTAATGCTATTCATAAGACTAAAAGTGGGACAAAGGGGGTTGCAAGGGATTTCCTACAGCTGGGGGAACAGTGGCGGACAAAATTTCAAGAAGGGTAAACAATCACCGTTGAAAATGTGTTGTCAAAAAAGTGCAATTTTTGCCAGTGTCTGGCTGAGGCTAGAAAATAGTATGTTATTGTGCAATTTACTTCTCACATTTTGTACACCCTTTAGTAACCAGTGGAAAGCCAAATTGTGACACACCTACAGGTAATTCAACTGTTACATAAATAGCAGGTAATTTGGGAGAGAAGAAATTTTGGCAAATTGCTAAATTTTGGTGAATAGTTAGCTCTAATTTTAGCAAATTTGTGGCCATGGCAAATTGAGCATGTGCATATTGGTTGCAAATGGTGAGTATAGTTTCGCAAATCCTATCAAATTTATAAAATTATCTCCTCCAAAATTACTACGCTGCTATACAGAATGACAAGTATTTAATTTTTAACGACCTGGGGGTGAAGCCCCCAGGTCGTTCCTATAATTGAATTCACCGTCGCGCTATGTATATATATATATATATATATTTATTTGTATGTCCACACTTACATTTCTTCTATACACGTTGTAAAGGAGAAATAACAAGCCTTAGCAACCACCTGCCCACGCTCCTTTATGTGAGTGGGTGTGGCCACGGCAAACAAAATGGCGGCTTACACATGGACAAAATTAAGAGCTTTCTAACAGCAAGAGAGCATAGAGATGCTGTCTAAAGACTTCTCTAGAAGCATTATAAGGCAGAAAGAACCTATATAAGTCTTAATAATGACAAAGTTGTACTTGCAAGGTGGTGAAATCAATTATAGGAATATTTTTTACTCTGTTACGCTTGTTCTTGTTATCTACAGAAGAACATACCCAATCCACTTGTGAAGCTGTAATACCAACAGAGCCACTAGGTACCGCACTCACCCAATTAACGTACCTTCTTAATTATTGCTCCTCTATTATGGTTTCCCCAATAAAAGCTTTTTATTGCCTCCTGGTCATAGTAATTATTTTGAGAGATGCATTGTAATTAAATCAAATCATAAGCATTAAAAATTTTAATGCTAAATTACCTTTTCACTCCTGTTAGATTCCTCGTTTCTCCTTTCACAAGTGGTGTTGTGGGCTGGCAGCTTTACTTCATATGCTTTAAAACTATAGTCTGGCTATAAGTATAGTCTTCTATTAAAAAGGGAAGGCAAATACACTATATTCCTATGCTATTACTTGTCTACTATGAGAAATGGGACTACAACTTTTGGGGCGATCCTAAGCTCGCCCCACTCTAGCTATGCTCTCAGTCGCACCCTGTCTGTCACTCTGTCTGTCTTTGCTCGTACATCACAGCTATTTATGCTTAGATCTATTACAGTAGATTCTATGCATGCGTTACCAATGCACTACAAAGTCAATTTTTTCATTTTTCATTGAAGTCGGTGCGGTCACAGTACATTGAAAATTGCAAGCAACACACTGAAGGAAATGATGAGTTTTCTGGCAACATAAGGCAGATACACTAACTAAGAATTCTTCAGCAGCTTTAAAAGGTTTTTAGATTGAATTAAAAAGCCAAGAAGCTCATTTTTATTGATGCAATAATTGTTGCTGTACACCACTGTGGAAATCAATCAAGCTTCTTTTTATCCTAACACTGACTGTATAATATTATATGTAAAGCTAAGTTATCGTTACAGACATTTTAAAGCAAAAATTGTCTATGATAACAAGACTAGAAGTTAAAGAAGATAAATGATCTAAAGTGATTTAATGAGTAGCAACTATCATTATGCATGCTTGAGGCTATGCATAAATCATGATGCATGTTTTAATATCATTGGGAGTAGATCATAGATGCATAAATGCAGTGCCATATATTTGCTTTGCTAGCTTAGGCTCGCCTTTTAATGTTCTATAATCGTCAGTTCTGATTTCTATGGTATGTGCCAAACCACAGAAACACAACAAAATAATTTTTTTGGACATATATACAGTACATATTTATTATATTCAGTAAAATTTGCATCAAAGTAAGACTTTTAAAGAATTTTTAATTAGCTCTTAAATCTGGTCAAAGTCCCATTATATAGTACATAAACTTTAATTGATTGCTACATGTACATGTACATTATTATTTCAAATACGTTGAGGCATCCTCTTATGTGTCATACCATTGTTCACGCCAGACTACAGCAAATTTTATTAATTTATTACTGCTTGTCGAATGACATCTGACACATAGTACTCAACATCATTAGTAATGTTGTACCGTTACAAAGTTGGATTCACCCCCAAATAAAATGGCTGCTACAACTTTTGCAGCCTTGCTAGAACGGAAGAATGAGCTCCTATGCTTACCAGACTTCTTACAGAACCCTATTTTGACCAGTTTACTCCACTGGTACCACTAGTGTGGCTCTAGACCTTCTCAAATGGAAAGTCAAAATTCGGCGAACCGGCCATTTTGTTTAGCCACCTTTTTTTATCATCATCATCATAATCATCAGGAAGTCATGTCAATGCAGTTGTTGGTCTGCATCTCAGTATCAGTTGATGCTACAAGGATAATTTTTACACAAATCTACTCCTACAGTCTATGCGCTGGTCCAAGTCCCATCTGATCGTTCTTCAATAAAGTGATACAGTGACTCCAGGATTTTACCAACTTTGCTGCATGCCGCCATCTTGTTAATTACAAAAGCATGTGCTCCAAAATTTGTGTGTGGTCGCACATGCTCAGATCTGCAGCTCTGGAAAATCAAGTTATTTCACCTAGCTATGCTTGAAATCAGCTGCAGTACTTTAGTAGAGGTTTCCAGCTGAGAGAAGGTATTAATCTAAGATTTTAATGTTTTATTAAGTTTGTTTATTTTATTAAAAAATAAACAATAATCATTGTTATGATACACAATGATAATATGAACTTCACAAGAGCATGGAAGGACAGCAATGGCTACAACATTGCAGGGAAGATTGACACTCAGCTCACCACTTCCTGAACAAGGCCCTTTGTCAAGACTAGTATTAATTTCACTTGTCATCAGTATACTTGATATTCCTTCAGCATGGATATGGAATGCTGTCTCTCATCAATGATGTAAAGTCATAACAATGATAATAATAGTAATAAAGAAAATAATTGTTTTGGAAAATCAACAAGTATCACAAGGGCAAATAAAGGAATATTATAGATATTATAAAAAATCGACACAAACAGGAACAATCAACAAGTATCACAATGGCAACTAAAGAAATATTTTAAATAATGTAAAAAAATCAACACAAACAAGAACATAAGAAATATAACAGAACAAAGTTAAGGAGGATTCCGAACAACACGAAAATACAAAATGAAAATCCTACTCGTCATGCAAATTCTACTCGACATTGCAAGGTGATCCGTAATTGTTACATAATAACATTGAAAGTAAAATGTTGAATAGAATTCACGTCACGAGTAGAATTTTCATTTTGTAATTTTGTTGGTCATTCCAAATCCTACTTAAACTTTTTTAAAAATTTTATCAGTAGCATCACATCTAACAGTGCTAATTTCTTAGCAGCAACTGTCAATTGGTACAATAACGCCTACAGAAAAAAAAAATACCATTTAGTCGTGACTATTTTGTTTAACTTTTAATGCTGTGAAAAAAAATGTCTTAAATATTTAACAAAAAGTTATTTAAACAAAGTACAAGTGCAACTAGACATGAACATGTATGTTTAAATGTACGTGTAGACTAATGATTACGCCTTCTAATGTCAGTGATATGACGACTATTCTATGAGATTGAGGTAAATCAATGTGTGCTTTCAGCTGTGAAATGACCAGAAATTAGTACTTGCATATTCATTTACAATACCTATTACATGTATAATCAAGTAAATAAAAAAACATTAAAAATGGGTATATAGTTGGATTGAATTGAAAGAGAAATAAGGAAACAAGAGGGTATTTGCCAACTGGTGTGAAAAGAAATCCTACACCACTGCATAAAGATAATTATGCAAAAGCACAGCAATTGTTACACAGCGAATTTTGATAGCACTATGAAGTCTTATCTTTATGCTGTGGTGTAGGATACCTTGCCACAACAGTTTGCTAATACCCTCTTGTGTCTTTACGATTTTCCAAATTCAATGCAGCTATTTTCCCATTTTGAATAATTTCTATTAACTTGTTTCCATTCTTTTTTCTTAATGTAATAAATTACATCCTGTTATGATTGTGTGGTTAGGTTAATCATATTCACGCTGATCACAAGTGCATAGATGAAAATGGTGTAAAACAACAAACCAATGAGGTGTCTGCAGTAACATTATGTCTTCCATATTGTACTCTGTCCTTGTTTCTTTTTGAAACGACCTATGTGGTCCTTCACCCTAACCCAGATGAGTGATGTAAAACTAGCAAATGACTGGCTTAAAAGATTAGAGGGCCAATAGAAGACGATTAATGAAGAAAAAGTCTGAAGGATTTAGCAGAAATTTGAATTTGGGCCTTTTTTTCAGAAAAATTTCCCGCTACAAGACAGACGACTTCAAACGTACCAGGAGAATTGCTCAGTGAGGGAAAGCTCATCTAAGCCTTAAAAGGCTGTACAAGGTGACATGAAAAACTGATAAGTTTTTTAAAATTATGAAAATGACCGCCTTCTTGAAAAATCAACATGAATCATACATATAGGCTATCGCCTACTTAATACAAAAATGTTAGCAATTGATTTTTGCATTTAAGTGCAGGCTCTGCTTTTATAAGGAGTAAAGATTTTTACGGCTTTTTCGATAAAATGTATGTAAAGTATGCAGCAAGTAATGTCAAGGCAGGCAATTGCTTTACTGCTGTGACAATTTCACAATCAATAACAACTTTTGTTTGAGAATAGTCATCTGTAACACCAATAGCAGTTAGGTACGGTTGTGCCTGTTTATTGTTTGAAACAATTCCTTTAATACTTACACCTCCCTATTGTCAATTATATTATAATAAATGAAAGAGCATTGCATACTTAAGTGAATTAGACAATTTTATTGCATCAACTTTAGCCCTTAAATCTGGCTGCAACAACAACAGAGCAAGTAAACTAGGGGATCATTATGAACAGTACACAAGTACATAATGTCACGGTTTAAGGTGGTTTTCAATTACAATCATTAGCTACAAATTGAAGAGATTTTTTGATTTAAGATGAGTGCAGAGTATGAAGTACTGCCTGTTCCATAACCTTGCAATGTATTTCATGCCATGAATTTGTCAAACCCAGTCAGTCATTGAAAGTCTTCCAGATCAAAACATTATACCTGTAAATTTTATTTCTTTAAAAACAATGATGCTTACTTCATCTTTTATTTTTAAAAATGTGTATTTTGAAATATAACATGGGTTATTAATAATATAAAGGTGGCACATTTCAAACAATAAACTCATGAGTTCTTCAAAAAGTAATGTGGTCTGCACTTTTGAAACTCAGACTGCAGTGCTCTGTTATGTCGGACAAGGTATAGTTTATCTTCACGTGAGGAAAATAATTCAAAATGAATATTCAAATGCAAGCATGTGCATATGCCATAATAAATTTATAGTGCAATTATTCAGAACAACACAATTATGAACACACCTTTAATCACATGAGGTATCAACACCATTGCTGCTTGGCCAACAGAATTTATGGCACGTCTTTCCTTTGTGTTAAAGAAAACTGTTCATACTGCATGTATTTTAGAATTTTTGCCTATCTTTCTTGCTATGAATTTTTATCAGAACTATCAGAAAAACAATAAGACAATAATTAAGTTCATTTGCAGCTGAAATACCTTCGTCTTCAGAATGGACAGCATTACAGACAAGCCACTTCAATCATTTTATCACTTGACACTACACATGGTTTTTTTACTCTCCTAGAGTCCTTGAATCTTTATTGTAGTGACTGAACAATTGCTCCCTAAAACTATTATGAACAGCAAAATAATGACCACAAGCAGACAATTCTTACCTTGCAATGCCATCATAGTGGGCTTCTCAAAGAAGATTGAGCCAGTAACAATAATGTATGGTTGTGGAAATCTATTTTCTCTAGTGTTTTGCCAAAATGATGTAAATGATACGCAAAAAAAATCATGACCTACATTTGTAAAATATATGACTTTGTGAGCGGTAGGTGTTGAACAAGAGCCTGGTAACAAATAGATAAATAGAAGCATTGCTGCGACTATGTTCTCTTTATTGGGACAAATAAAATTTAGTATAAATGTATTTGTAACATTTGAAATCACATTTTAATAAGTGTTTGGATTAGAGAGTAATTTTGAGATTCCAACTTTAATTAGTTGTTGACCATTTCTGCTAACATCAAAAACATGTTCAGAGTGCTTTTGTAGAAAGATTTATCACAGATGTACCTATATAGATTATTGTTATTACCATTAATACAATAAAAATGAAATAAAAAATTGTATTGTTGTGTACTTGTGTTGGTATTTTCAGAAATGGGTACTTCTCCGATATAATGTCAAAAGGGCAATGGCTGTCATAAATATCTACCCACCTCATGGCAAAAGATGCATCCATGAAAATGTTAAATACGGTACACTTTGAAATGTGGAATACGGAATACAGAATAGCGGAAATACAGAATAAAACTATCCCATCTTCCCATTATCATTATACTTCCTAGTTACTTGCTAATAAAAATATCCCATCTTCCTATTTCATTATACTTCCTAGTTACTTTAATGTATTGATACAGCTGTAAACTACACTAGTAGCAACTCTCTTCTTTCAGTCCTCTCGGGAGTCTGAGCAAAATGTTATTGAACTTAACTGTATAAGTGGTGATGATAACCCCCACCTAGTTACATATTATAATGATTATTAATCATAATTAATTTTGTGAATGAATAGCTCCAATTTGTAATGATTTATAAGAATAGGTCCAAATTGTAACAAATTTATAGCGGTAAAATAGCCCCAAATTGTAATAAATTAGCTCTTTGTGTGACTGTGATAGTTTGTTTTCTGTAGTTTCGTCAATTTCAACTTGTAATCCATTGAAGTGTGGCCATTTACTTTGAATGCCATTAGAATATGTATGGTAGTATGCATTGCCACTTTTGGTCTGCATTATTCTTGTAGTTGGATTCTGAAAACTACGACATTCCTCATGCCTAATCACAATATTATAGGGTGCATCAATAATAGACCCATCTGTGCTTCTTGGAAATCTGTCTACATCCTTGACAAACAGATATATTACCAGATGTGAAAACCAGTTTAAATGGCATAGGAGGCTCAGGAAATATTGGTGAACACAGCAATTGGGTTCCATGTAGCAGGTGTTTCATTTAATGAGGAAGGAGAAAAGGTATTTGGGTAAATGGGGTTTGATGCAATCAGAGAAGCTGCTGCAGTGGGTGTGACTATATGATCCAAGGAAACAGTTGGAGGAGCACATACACAAGCTAAAACACTTTGAATACTGTTCCGCAACATTGATGGAGACAAAGGAATGTACTTTGTAATAGGTCGAGATTTTCTTGACCTAACACGATTCGGTTTGCCAACTTTACAGCCAGCACCTTGTGGCATATCATGTTTAGCTCCCTGAAATAGATTAACTGGTCTTTTTCCATGTAAGTTGTCATAGCAAAATAAGTAAGGTTGAAGCTCTCCATTTTTTAAGCTGCAGCTACAGCATGTGAGCAAATACCATTAGACTTATAACTCATACACTGATCTCCACACTTGTACCCTTTGCTAAATTGCTTCACTAAATGTGGTGTAGTACCACTTTTAGAAAGAACAAACTTGTCTTTATCACTTCCACCAGGGACAGCTGATATTGCATTAGGATTTGCTAATAGCTCTTTTGATTTTGTCTAGATGCCTGTTACAATAAGGTCTGAAATCTTAAGGATTTGTACAGTAGTAGATAATGGGACACAGTCAGGATGAATTTTGGCTCTCTTTAGCTGAGTGATTCTTACTCTGTTGATTGCATTGTACAGCAGCAGATAAGAAAGCACTGAGGGAAGGTTGTCTCACTGTAGCTGGGACACTCTTCCCATTCTGTTGACTCAGTGCAGTTTTTAGCTTGACATTGTTTAGCTTTGGTAGATAAACTTTTCTCTGTGCTTCCGACATTGGCCTATACCAGCTACCATCTGTAACTTCAAACTCTTTATAAGGTATATGTAAGGTATATTTTCCCCTCCAATAACTGCCTTCTCCACCTCTTCCTGCTGCTGCTGTGACAAACTCTCTCATCAACTTAACGAAAGCAGGCTTTTTGTAATTTGTTTTATTTTTCAATGGACTGTTAATTGACTCATTTGGGTTGGTGAAATAGCCTGCAGGGGGTTTACCTAAACCAGCTGCTTCACGAAGTGGTCTTACAGTGCGAAATCACCAGCCTTAAACTTGATAAACCAATCTTAGAATGTCTCAAATGTGCTGCTACTTGGTTCACGTTAAAGCCATGTGTCCTTTAATTCAGAAAGCATTGCATAAAATTCATCATTGCTGGTGCAGTCAACCAAACCTTCCCTGTGAATTCCTTTAATGTCTTTCCACCCAAAATATCATGAATAAATAACCGTATTGTTGCAGAGCTAAGTCCTTTTGAATGTAGATGCCACTCAATATTTCTTTGCAAGTGACGGAAAAATCTTAAAAGAATTGCTTCTTGAAACTGCTGCTGTGCAGCTTCAATTATATTAATTTCACCGTCAGTACCAATAGCTTTGATTTTGGCAATGGACTTTGACATTCCAATAATAGTACAATGAAGTAGTTGTCATTTCTAAATTGCTTATTGTATTATATTAAAATTGGTCCTAACATTTAAGGAGATTTTCCAGACTTTTATCTTTGACAAGCAAGTGCTGATCAACTATGGGAGTAACACTAAAATCACCAAGCTTAAATGTAGGATCTACTCCCATCACACAAAATTCTTGATTACCACAGCAGAATCATTCTAAATCAAACAATTGTTGAGTAGCAAGTATTGCCATCGGTTCAGGAGCATGTGTAACCTCCTGGATATATCGGTCTGTCTTATCAGTGAGTTTGCATTGCTGCGTTATGACATACAAAAGGTTACGATCACTACCCCTTGTGCATCCATTACTTGGAGATTACTCAAGTTTCCTCTTGTGATTTTTGTTGAAAATCTGCTGCTGACTAAGAGGTAGTTCACTAGCACTTTTCAAGTTCATTCATCCTCCTCTTGCTGCTGTAACTTTCTGAATGGCTTTATTTGGAGAAACGGCACCTATTTGGAGAAACTGCACATACTGCCATATCCTTTGTACTTTTCATTGTACGAGAATATGGGCTGCAGGACTTAGAATTCCTATGAGGACATATAACAACTTTATGTTGAGGTACACCTTCATACTTGTAGACTACTAATTCTATAGGATACTTGTTACTCTTGTGATCTAAATTACATGAAATATTTTCATAATAAATACTAGCTTTATCAAATTGATGTACCGTAAATGCTTGTAGTTATCTTTCTAAGACTTCTATTTGTTCCATGAACTCGAAAAAATCTTTTGACAAGGAAAACTTCTCTCTTCAGTGTTGATCTTGTTTTTTTTACACTTGTGACCTTGGTAGCATTTACTTTAACAGATACGTAAGACTTATCAACTCGGTTATTCTTTCAAGTTCCCATGTCATCAATGTCAATGTCATCAGGATTATCAAGTGAGCTTGTGTCAACAAGATATACTACATTGTTTGAAATTTGTGTTGGAATTTTACAACAAAAGTAACGCTTCATAGGTTTCGGATGTAAAAGGCAGGTTACAAGATCCAACACAGTAAATATCCACTGTTTGGATGAAGACAGATGTGTGAAGATTGGTAGTCCAGTATCTCCTTCATAATAGTTGGATGTATTCCTTGACAAATTTGCCAAGTAAGAGCTATAACAAAAGGAATAGTTTCAAAAATTAATAGTTTTAATGGTATAGCTGAAACTTGTCTTTAGCAGCTGCGAAACCTTCACTAGAACTACCAGAATGAGAAACATTATGGTGCGAATTGCTATTTTGGTCCAAATCACTGCCATCATCAGCATCACTATTATGAATTAACATAATAAAAAGTTCTATTTAATGTTGAGACTTACATAACAATTATTTTACTCTCATATGCCTCCTCATCAGATCTACCACAATGTTGTTTAGGAGCTTCAAAACCTTTGTCACTAGAACTACCAGAATGAGATGTGTTAGGATGCAAAATGCCATCATGGTCCAAATCGCTACCATGGTCAGAATCACTACTATTGCCATACAATGAAAAAAAATCATTAAATGTACAGACCTACATCATCACTTTTTCTTTCTGATATGTCCTTATTAGGTCTGCTAAAAAGCTGTTCATTTGTTAATAAAATGCAGTCTCCATCGAAATGATGTGTTTGCCTCCTGTAAATACTTAGTTAGACAATCATGGGGAATATAGCCGACTTTCAAAGAAAATAAATTGTCACTTTGGACGGACAGGTCACTCAACTCATCGTCAGCATCTCTATCAAAAAGCACTGGCATTTACACTTGACAGAAAAATTAAAGTAACTGAAGCGCTTCCTAGAACAAGATTGGGAAAGAGAATCCATCAGGCTCTCCTGCTCAGTCACACTATTAACCACGTGATGTCTTGAAGGAAGATTGAAGGCGTGTACCTATTGGGTGTGGCCAGAAAAAAGATGGAGGACAAACAGCTACTAATGAGCTTGTTCTGACTCTTAAGAATCAGAGGAATCATTGAAGAAGATTATATGTTCTTTACTGTGGTGGAATCAAACAGGAGAATGTGGATTTCACTTAGTGCGATGTATTAAAGATATATATTTTTTATAACAATATTTTTTTATCATTATAAGATTATAAGATATATTTTTTATTCCGTATATCTGCTATTCCGTATTCTGCATTTTAAAGTGTCCCATTACACACTGTCAATTATTAGGAAATAATTTATTACATTCAATCACAATTGCATTATTGTGGTGGTCAAATGAAGTTTTGTCTTCACCAGTTTAACTTGTGGCTTTGATAGTGCGCAGGTAACACCAGGGCTAGCTATACTAGCCATTTGTTATTTCTCTTCTGTTTGGTATGATGTAACTCAGTGAATTCATCATAAAAATTTACCTCAATTGCCACCTAATAAAATGGTTTCTATATATAAAAGGTCAATAATAGGAAGGGATATTGGCCAATTTTCATCAAATAAAAACAATTCTTCATTTTTATAATTTGTCCTCATTAGATACCATATTGGGCTTTAATCTGACAGTCTTATTTTGGCAATTGGCAGTTGCAAGCAAAAATGCTATTATTAATGCCAATCATTGATGTGCAGCTCAGTATTGCACAAGTGTACAAAAAATCACCAAATTGACAAATGCTAATTACAATTTTACAGCAAAACCACAAAAAAATACTGTATACATTATGCACTTATTATTGTTAACACCCTCTCCTCCAGACACAGTTGTAGGTGGAATAACTGGGGGGTCAAATCTTGGTGAAATCCCCCTAGTATGGGATAGGGGCAATTAAATTCTTTGTCACTATCAACAGAAGCTGAGCCCTACTATGGTTGCAAACTGACAAGACTAGTCTCCTTCATTTCTGTCCTGCACTCCTGCTCACTCATAACTTATCTGTACTTGCATACCGCATTTCCTTAAGTAAAAGCCCGGGTGCCTATTTCCTACAATGGTATTAGGATCTTGAACCCGTTGCCTTATGCTTTTGACTTCTGGAACTTGAGGCATTATCCACTAGACTACTAAGTTACTTTTGGGCTAGGGTTGCATATTTATACGACGTTTATTTGAATGCGGCTTCTATTTATGAATATACGGTATAATTATAATCGATATAGTTGTTTTATTTAAAAAATAATTATACATTTTTTAATTACAACAATAACAACCACAAAAAGGTAATGACACAAAAATTAAGGAAATTGTATGAGGAAAAATGTAACAAAAAACTGAATACTGCAGAAGAATTACAAAGGACTGCAGACAGAAATAATTGCATATAAGTTTTAAAGAAATATATAGTATTAATTGGTTCACTTGATATTCCTTCACAGGTTGAACAATACCATTTGTTACAATCATCACATTCAATCCAAAACAAAGCACTAGACTCAGTATATATATAGCCGCAACCAGCACAATGATATCCCACTTTTGATGCTGTGGAGGTTGTCTTCCCTGAAATACTCCTTTTCTTCTGCTGTCTGGTAAGGGCTGCTTTTGCTGCACCTCTCTTTCTAATGCAATTAACTGAGTTCAAGTGATCAAACCATGTATTGACATCTGTGCTTAATAGATTTTCTTTAGCTATTTCTTCTTGTGAAAATCTTTTTCTGTAGTAAAGATCTGCTTCAGCCTCAGAGAAGGTGGTGTTGAAACATCTTGTACCATCTCTCTTGAAGTATCTAAGTCAACCATATTTGTCTTATAATGACATGTACAAAATTTCGTGCATGAGATGCTACTCTAAGGTCAATCAGGATCTATAGAAGAAAGAGGTAGGTTTGAAACAGGAGAACCATTGTGATACCAATAATAGTATTGACTCGAGCCACCTCTGCAGCAATTCGGATGTGGGCATTCCTTTTGAAAGCAGCATCGTACAAAAAATATGAATGGTGATGGTGGTCCATGGACTAAGTGTCAATCGCGTATTCTCCATATAGTTTCATATTGAGCGTAAAGTTGAGGCTTTTGAGAATACATTAAAAGCTTAGCTTTTTTTAGATCCTTTCAGATCAATTTCAAGACTGGTATACGTAAAATAAAATCCAGTTGAATCTGACCCTTCGAACAACTTGATATTTGTCTCACCACATGGAGTAGTATTTACTCTTAAAATATTAGCATCAATTGCAAGTGATAGGTTACTTTAATTTGTGTTCATCCACCTTTTCTGTTTGCAAGTCTATCCTAATGTAGAAGGAATAAATGTATTGGCGTGGCCTAGTGATAAACATCAATTTTGAAGCATCAATTGCAAGTGATAGGTTTTACTTTAATTTGTGTTCATCCACCTTTTCTGTTTGCAAATCTATCCTAATGTAGAAGGAATAAATGTATTGGCGTGGCCTAGTGATAAACATCAATTTTGAAGTCCCAAATGTAACAACTTTACCTAGTTGAATGTGCCAATTGGTGCAAAAGTATTGGACTACCTCATGTGTTGGCCCTTGATCCAAAGCTCCATCGACCCTTATACAATCAATTATTTTTGGATTGCCAGTTTCAAAGTTATAAAAGATGTTTTTCAGCAATGTCTCCTCTTCTAGCATTTGTATATCAGAGTAATGCTGTGCTAGATTTATTTCGTGACTAGGAACTGCTTTCACAACACAAAGTTGTTTTCATCCTAGTAAAACTATAAGTGGTCAGCAGTACTGAGAGAGTCTTATTTACAAAATCTGTTTTGGTTGTTAGTGCATCCATAACTTCAACAACTGGAGTAGCATGCTGATCTTTACAAGTTGTTAGAGTGTCTAAACAAAATCTCTGTTAATATTCAATACATTAGACACATCTTCATACTGAATTGTATTAAGTTTTTTATAGAAAGCAGCACTCCAGTGTGCATTTGGACCGTACCTTAAGTTGAAACCTTTGGGTGTACATCTTGTGGTAACTTTTGCAAGCCCACAATATCTCTTAGCTGACCTACAACTCTTGTTCCTTGGCATACACAGTTCTACAACTCTTCCATATGAGATGTCAATACCAAGGATAATCTTCAAATGTGCCTCGATCTTCTAGACATCACTTTATTCTTCAGGTTCGTAATACCAACAAAAGTTAGAACTCCAGTTCATCTCAATGCGTCTGCTCCAACATTGTGGTCTATGACATAGTTCTCTTTATCTCTCCAACATTAGGAAATTGCTTATTTATTTTGCTGCTATGGCTTGTCATCTTCCATTATAAAAAAGAATCTATGCTGAAATTTCAGATTTTAACCTTCTAGCCCATCTTTGTACAGAAGCCTGCTTTCTAACTACTATAGTTATAACATCTTTTGTTGCAGTACATTCATCAAGTTTTGATTCAGAATCTGTGGCCACTTCTCAATTAATGCCATGCACATTTCTGTCATCCTGTGCCATATTATGAGCTACAGCATTAAATGATTTGTGTGACTGCACAGCAAATTGTAATTCCTCTTTTGTAAAATTTAAATGAGGCAGTGTTAAGAAAATTGTTCAAGTAAATCAACCAGCACATTTAGTGAATGATACTGCCTCTCTAACTGTTCAAATTCAAACAAGATATATTTAGGCTACGTTTACACAAGAACAACTGATAAAAACGCATTGCATTTTGTATATCTAGGTGCATCGTTTTATTATGTTTACACTACTACGCTCAATGAGGGTGTTATCATAAAATTGATTTCTTCACGTGATCAGTCACGTGACACTTAAAAGAGTTAAAAGAGAAACAGAGAAGAAGATAAGACAGAGAATTCTTGTGGGAGCTGACTTATGCCAGGGAGAAAGCAAACCGCTGAAGAAGGATTTAAGTGGAGCGATGATGAAGCCGAGCTTCTTCTGACGGTGACAAACGAGTATAAGGTCAAGAAAATGGAAGAGAATATAGATTGGGAGTCAGTTAAGACGAAATATGAAGACATTCTGAAGCTCATGAAAGAGGAATTGCCAGCAACTGTCCAAGAATCATCAGACTCAATGAAAGATTATCCACACACCAAGGAAGAGATGACAAAAAAGATTTTGTCAACGAAGCTGAAAGCAATTCGAGCAAAATTTAGGGAAGCAGTTGACAGTGGACGCAGAAGTGGCCATGGTAGAGTTGTAATGCTCTATTACCAGCTATGTGAGAGAATATGGAGTGGATCGCCTGCAACTGAACAAATAAGTTCTGGAATAGAAAGTAGTGATATAGTAACATTTGTCTCAACTAGTAGCCAAGTCAATCATCAGATCACTGATGATGAAGATACAATACTCTCTCCATGTCCAACAAGTACTGCTACTGATGACTTACAACAGGAATCGTCAGATCAAAGTTCAGCTATATCAAGTGGGGAATCTGCATCTAGTGATGACACAGTACTAAAGAGACGAGAACTATTGAATGCTAAACTTACTGAATATAAGCATGATAAACTGAAACGAAAGTTACCAGTTGATGCTCAAATATTGTCATGTACTATGGAAGAATTAGCAGTTAAGAAGAGAATGGTTGAACAAATGGATGTGTTTGAAAAACAATATACTGAAAATATTACGAGGCTGTTTGATAATATGGAAAAACTTACCAATACAATCTCTGAAGGATTTGCTATGTTACGAAATGTAATGGCTACAACTGTACCAGCACCGTATGCGTACCCCCATCAATTCTCTCCTCCCATGTACTCTCATCAACCTCCTTCATTACATAAGTCGTATAATGAGTCACCATGACTGAAGTGAAAACTGCATAAACAATTGATAGTTAACTCATAATTATTTACCAACTAATTAACTTTCCAATGTTTAAAGTTAAACTTAAAATAAGAAAGTTGAAGAGTTAATGAGAGAAATTGGGTGAAATTAGGGATCAAAATACATCGTCAGAGTTCTTCTTATTTTTCTAGGCTCCTCTTCATTGCAGTGGGTTGTAGATCTATTTCGAACAGTAGGAGGCTGAAATCTATTATCGTAATGAATAGCTACTTGTACCCTTTCTTCTGCAATAGATTCGTGATTTAATTCACAATAGTTATGAAGTACAAAGCAAGCATAAATAACATGTGCCACTTCATTGATATTGATATCTAGTGGTCGCTTGAGAATACCAAAATGAGCCTTTAGTCGACCAAATGCACATTCAATCACCATTCGTGCACTGCACAATTTATATCCATAATACTGCTCTTGTACAGTAGATCCCCCATTAGCATACTCTTTCATCAGGTATGTTTGTAATGGATATGCAGGGTCTCCAATAAGAAATACTGGAATTGGGTCTCTGTCTTCCACTAAAGATCTTCGACATGGTGGTATTTGTGCAGTTTTTAAAAGATTGTTTAGGGTGGAGTTAGAGAATACACGAGCATCGTGTACACTTCCTGGCCACTTCACAACTACATCTAAAAAACAGTACTTGTGATCACAACAAGCTTGAACATTAAGTGAGTAACGGTTCTTTCTGTTGATGTAGTCAGTAGGATTGCTTTTGGGAGCTTTTATGTCAATATGTGTGCCATCAATTGCACCAATACATTGTGGCACTCCAAAAGCAATATAAAAGCCTGTCACTTTCTCATTCACTTCCTCTTCAGTTAGAGGTAACTTGATATACCTTGGTCCTAGGTGAATGCTTATTATATAACAAACTCGTCTAATCACAACAGAAGCACTTGATCGTGCTATACCAAAAGCATTTGCGGTCTTTCTCAGGCACCCTTCATCAGATAAATAGTACAAAGTTAAAGCCACCTGTCTTTCGGTTTCAATGCATTGTCTCATATTAGTTGACTTTTTCTCAATAAAGGGTCGTAACTCGTCACAAAGTTTAAAAAAATTAGCTTTATTCATCCTAAAGTTGTCTTTCCATTCCTGATCAATCACAACGCCATTAACAAAATTGTCCCACCATATGGTCGTCCTACCAGGCTTTATCCAGTATTTTTTTAGACTCCTTCTCTTTTTAACGATCCTTCCTGAATTAGGAGTAGAAAGTGTGTGAAATTTCTTCTTCATAAGACTGTAGTAGCTAAATGTAGTGACACACATCAGAGCAAGATTTAGCTGGTAGAGAGAGGTAAGTGAAGTCAAGAGTGTGAATAATGACAGCACAATCTTTTGCCTTTGAAATGCCTCCCATTTTATCTCATATCCTGTCACATGATAAGGCATCAATTTACATCATCGTGCTCATTTTTTGAGTTTACACATCACTCAAAAACGCATCGTTTTTAAAACGATGCACTACGAAGTTTGTTTTTGTTTTTCTTAGTGTTTCTATTGTCTCCATGTAAACGCAGGTGGAAACAGCCTTTAATTGAGCACGGATACCACTGGAATTTGTTATCGTGTAAACGCAGCCTTAGTAAGCACCCACTGACAGGAAGTAATAAAAATGATCATCTTTGAAGGCTCATATCTCAGTGAAAAAATTTTTTTAGACAATGGGAGTTAGAATACATCATTATTATGGTCAGGTAATCATATTAAGCCAATAAAAAAAATCACCAAAAATACACCGGACTTACCCTTTAAGATACTATCAGCCAGTAGTACGTCCTTAAAAGTCATTTTAAGTGACTGCAGTAATGCTTCCTTGTTCACACCACAAAATTTTACTGGTCTGACCCTGTGGTAAAAGTGAACCAGTGCAATTATATTCACTTCTTTCTGTGAAATTTTATTTGTCACATGTGGTCAAATCCCATCATTTCAGGGTGTCAAAATCAAAAAAATCCCTTTAGCCCGACCCTATCCTGTAATTGAAGGCCTTGGTGGGGGTTAATATTAATAGGTGTATTATACTCATGTTGTGTGAAAGTTTCAGCTAATTTCAATCAAAAATGGGATAATATTTACAAATAAAATGAGGCCAAAGTCACGTCTCATGTAGCCTGATGCTAATTTACCGAATAAGAGTGTGGTGTCAATCTAAACATAAACCCATGTTATCATGGTTTACGTCTGCGAGGGCATCAAAATACATTTCACCCACGGATTTGCATGTGGCGGTTAGAGTAGTGAGAATAAAGTTATGGCTACTGCTGTAGCTGAGAAAGTTGATACTGTTTTTGTCAAACTTAGCTTCCAGCTACATGACAAACAGAAGGAGGCCATTTTTAGCTATATATTTGGCAGAAATACTTTTGTAGTTTTGCCAACTGGCTATGGCAAGAATCTTTTCTATTGCTGCTTGCTTCTTTTGTATGACTCAATCAGAGACTTGCCCCAAGTACAAGCATAGCTTTGGTTGTCTGCCCACAGATAGCACTGATAAGGGACCAGACTGAGACATTCTAACAACTTAGTATCGCTGCTGCATATGCTGGACAGGCTCAGGTATTGTTGGAAAGATTTACAACTGGTGAATTTCAGTTGATCTTCATTAGCCCTGAGTGTCTAAACAAAGGAAGATAATGGAGTGTGCTTAAGACTGACTTTGTGCTTAGTGGCCTATATTGTTTATGAAGCACACTTAGTAAAAAGAACTAGTAAGTCGTAGTTAGTAGATACGGTGTCATTATACATGATGTATGTTGTGTAGGGGGAGAGAAATACAGACCAGATTTCTCAAATCTAGAAGAGGTACGGAGCCTGCTCCAAAGGATACCCAAGTTATGGCCTTAACTGCCACAGCAACCAGTCATTTCAAGGAGCATGTAATGAAGATACTAAGTACGAAAGAAGTTGCATTAGTGGAAGTGTCACATAGTAAAGATAATTTATGCTTTAGTGTTGCCAATTTTAAATCAATTGAGTCATTCTGCACATAATGAATGAGCTGAAAAGTAAATAGATAGAAATGGAGAGAACTATTATTTTTGTCTTCGCCCAATCGATTGTGCCACACTACAAAGAGCATTTTTCTGATACCTGAAGTATCAAAAGACAAAACCAACTGGGCATTGTGCTAGAATCCAAGAGTGGTCTTGTTGACTATAACACAGGATGTACACAAGAGTCTTTACAAAATGGCATCCTTAGCCAAAATTCAAAGCAATCCTTTTTAAGGATACTCATTGCTACCATTGCTTTTAACCTTGATATTGATTATTCTGATATTAGGCGTGTGATACATAATGGTGTGCCAGAAGACTTATAGATGTACGTGCAACAAATTGGAAGAGCTGGACGAGATGAAAACAAGTGCCAATATGTAATGCTATTTGGAACTGGAGTATTCAGAAGATTCTGCAATGAACACAATGTAGCATATTGCAAGTTACAGAAAGAAAGTTGAGGAACGTTTTATATTCTATGTTTTCCTCATGTATACCTTATGATAGTATTATATATAGGCACCAGTTGTGTTGTAATGTTTGTTCTCAAGTTCTCAAATGTAAATCTTTATTATAATTTATTACTAAATACACTTATACAGTGTTAATAATAATTGTATAACAATAATAGTTTTTTAGATATTGTGTGCATTGCCAATAAAAATATAACTATAATAATATTATTAACATCTTTTTTGCAAGATAAGTTTCGTTTAAATACTGCTATAATGACCCACTATCCACTTGATAGTTTTGTCTTCATACATTTGTTTCATTACATTGCACAGAAACATTTTACAGTGGACCCTCGATTATCTGGACCCTTTTGGACTGAGAAAAAATTTGGCCATCTGGATAAGTGAATTTGTCTGGTTAATAAAAATGAGTGTGGTGGTTAAAATAATTATATAGCTTATTTAACCACCACGCCCAAGAAATGGTAGAGGCTGCAGCAAGATGCCACAATTTACGATAGCAAGTGTAGTTAGGGGCCACCATGTATTCAAATCTATTTGGACTCCTTATATTGATGAAGTATTGCAGTTAGAAGTAGAAGACAACAATCCTCATGATCAAAATGCAGTAGTCATTAAGAAAGATGATACCATTGTCGGTAGAGTTCCACAGTGACTTCTTGTTGATGCTCTAACCACATCAAGCAGTGTTCAAACATATGAGCAGCATCACTATTTGTTACAGGACATGGAATATCTTCTTCATCAGTTTCTGAATTATCTTTATCTGTAGCTTCATCTTTTTCTTCTCCTTGCATGACGCGTGTCACATAATCACAAATCTCTTCTTCAGATAGAACTTGAAGCCTACTGTGATCTGCATCGCTTTCTAGCCACTGAGCAATCTCAGTTTCCTTTTTTGTCATTCCAAGTTCAGAAAAGTAATCTGTAAAAACTTGTAAAGATACATCATCATCACTTGATTCTGGTAAAGTGTCTTGTGCAGGTTCATGGTGAAACCTTACTCTCAAACCATGCCATAAGCCAGAGCCACGTGAGTTACCAATACTTGATAAACAAAAGTCAGCCTCATATTCACTTTCATCATCAGTTGCTAGTTGATACAATTCTGCTAGTAATGGTGTAGATGGAATAGGTACTTCAGCTCTACTTTTGATGGTTATGATTGGAAGAATTTTATTCCATGACTTTCTAATTGTTTCTTTTGTGACTTCATTCCATGATTCATGAATGAGGTCAACAACTACTTTTAAATTGACTCCTTTCAAAAAGTCTGAAACTGATGTACCACAATCATCCTCAATAATGAGCCTACGTAACAACTTTTTATATCGCTTTTTCACAGCTTGTATGACACCTTGGTCCATAGGTTGGATTAATGCAGTGACATTAGGTGGTAAAAATTGAGCAAAAATTTTTCCATTCTTACTGACAAGGTCTTCAGGCACAGCATGAGCAAAGCAATTATCAAGGACTAACACGGCTCTGGGCTCCTCTCCTAACTTGTGCAGATTCTCTTGAACATGTGGCACAAATGTCTCATGAAACCATTCAGTAAACTGAGCTGCAGTCATCCATGCATTGCTATGACTAGTATATAAAACAGGTAGCAATTTCATGTCTAGCTTCCTAAAACAAAGCGGACGTCTCGCTTTGCCTATTATGTGAACTGGCAACTTGATTGTGCCTGATGCATTTGAACACAAGTTAAGTGTTATGCGCTCTTTTGATTTTTTTCTTCCTGCAGCAGATTTTTCAAAGGAAGCTGCAAGTGTTGTTTCTGGTAGTAAACGATAGTTTAAACCTGTCTCATCACAGTTAAATATTTGATTTAGCGATAATGCTTCCTTTGTCACAAATTCTCTAAATGATGTGATAAAACTATCAACTGCTTCTGCATCACTGCATAGCTTCTCTCTTTGCAAAGAAAGTTGCCAAATACCATGCCTTTTACAAAATCTCTAGAGCCATCCATTACTTGCTTTAAAACTAGTTGATTCATTATGTATTCTCTTTGACAGATCAACAGCTTTTTCACATAAAAGTGGTCCACTAACTGGTTCACCTTTCATCCTTTTCTGTTTAAACCAGAGGTAAACGCACTGATCAAGCAAGACATCATCACTTAATTTCATTGTCTTTGTCTTTCTACTCATCCCCATTCCTTCAATATTCTTCTTAAACTTCAAATATTGTACCTTTGTTCTTTTTTATATCACCAACAGTGCTCTTTCCTATGGCAAACTTTTCCGCTATCACTGATTATGAAACACCGTTGTCTATCATTTTTAATAACTATAGTTTTTCTTCAAGAGTAAGAACGACCCTTTTACGCTTCTTTTTCTCCACTGCTTTTGATTTGACTGGATCATTCCTTTCTGTTGCGACTGCTGCAGCACCTGCTGTCTTCTTCTCCATTTGAAAAGTAATTAATTAATAAATTAAACTTATAATTAATTGATTATCAATAAAAACTCTTGATAAAAATTAATATAAAATAACTGTAATTAATTAATGAAGGCTCACACGTGGTCACTTCCTGTTGGAATTTTTGAATCCGGATAAACGAGGGTCCGAATAAACGGGGTCCGGATAATCGAGGGTCCACTGTAAAACAATTGTGCTTATGATCCCAGTAAAAAAGTCAAAGCATCATTTTGTAATAATGATTTAATAATTTGCTCTTTAGTGTCAGGTATTGAAGGTGCAGAATGCTAATCCATTAACTTCATCACAACAGATAGAGTTTCATAAACAGGGCTAACACTTTATCCCGTTTTCTCAATGCTAGCTCCTGTTTTATTGACCACTCTATTAAGGTATTCCATGTGTATGTCACATGGAATGTTACAGCCTGGACGCCCACGCACATTAATAAACCAAGAATACATTAGAGAATCCATTTCTGATGAGCAAGTGTGTAAAATGCTTCTATGGCATAGCTCTTATGGCCGTAGCTTTAAATATAAGCATCAAGTAATGCCAGCCGTCAAGAAACTTTCTCCATCTCCCTCTCTCATAAAACTTCATATAAAGCAATCAGAAACTTAAAACCTCTTTGCCATACTCTAAAGCATGATCTGTATCCGGCTCGTTAACTGATTGAGGTGTCTCCGATGGGGTTACAAAAAACCAAAAACTCTGCAATGCTATAAGTTAATGAAAGTAGCTTAGACTGCCTTCCTTCTTTTGTTGCTTAATTCCATTTACTCTGTACATTATCTGGGATAAAATAGAAAGTCTCTATATCAAATAGCTTTCATGCAGCACATACTATGTGAGACTATGCTACTAGAAGGAAAAAGTCTTTGTTAACATTGACATCCTTTTTAGCAACTGATATGACATTAGATTATGCAGATGTTGTAGAGTACCTTGATGAGTGGATAAAGTGGTGTCATATAATTGCGACCATATAACCAAAAAATAATAATAATAATAATAAGATGATAATGATTATATAATTTGGTCCATTGTGATTATTATAGCACATATGCAATGCATGCATGGCTCAACCATTATACCTCAAGTATAACAACTTTTGCATGTCAATCTTCAGAAACGGGTTGAAAGCCATTGAATTTCTTAGAATCACTGTCACTGTTGCTTCTTATTGTTTTACAACCCCTGCATTGTGCTGCTGTCATCTTATTACCACCTAACAGTATGTTGTGGGTAGCAGCAACTGATACTGAATTGTTGGTTTCACCAACTACTACGCTTTCTATAAAAGAATTCTGTGGCACCTGCTAATAAAGCTGATAGTATGCAGAGCATGTCATCATATTTCAGTTCTGAATGCAGAAGAACTCCTAAGGATACCTATATATATACAAATGGAAAGCTTATGAATGATGATACTGTAGATACCACTCCTGATTTTTTATTTATGACTGCAGAGGGTAAAAATGTGACGGACCTCAGCATCTTCAAACTAAGGTTTAAATACAAACATGTTTCATACCAGCATACAGGACACTAGTATGGGCATGGTGTTGATGAAACTATGATGAACAGCACCTAAATGTAGGACATCTTTTTAATTGACATCTGTGTCAACAACTGGTTTGATATTGGAGTGAGAAGACAAATCAATCCTATCATAAACAGCGTAGGACTTGAAATAATTGAAAGGGCAGGATTGGTCACTTAGAGACATGTATCTGGGCTCAACCATTACTTTTTATCCAATTTGTCACCTACAATTTCAAACCTACTCCAATGGTGTTGTGTTACATTTGTATTTGTAATTAGAACAGTCTAATAGTTGAAGATAATATTTGATAATAAAAATGTATACCTTCAATATATATTGTTTCTACATTGGACTTGTGACTACTAGTATTTCAAACCTACTCCAATGGTGTTGTGTTACATTTGTATTTGTAATTAGAACAGTCTAATAGTTGAAGATAATATTTGATAATAAAAATGTATACCTTGAATATATATTGTTTCTACATTGGACTTGTGACTACTAGTATTGCAAAAAATTTCCTTATTATCATCTTCTTAGCCATCCTCAGCTTCACTGACATTCTCCTAGCCATCCTCAGCAACTTCACCTTCTAAATCACTCAATCACTCAAAGCATCATCATTAAAAGTATCAACGTCATCTTCAGCTATAAGTACATCATCATCATTATCATCATTAACTAGAGTATATGCAAGGTATTCTTCTATCTCCTGTCTTTTACTTTCTTCTTCAGAATTATAGTCATCAGGGGCCCCATTTGTCATGCTTCTATCAAACTGAAAACCATTTCCCAGTAATACAGCTTTGAAAAGGTTTGGTTGGCTGAAACTACAAAGAAGTATGAACATGAATGAGCTATTATAATTATATCCACAATAAATCATAGCTTACATCTCTTATGTGATTGGGTATCATTGATGTAAGAGAATCAAACCATTGAAATACATTGCTATCACACGTCAATCCAATTTTGGTAAGTAGTCTCAGCAGTGTACTATAAGAAATACATAAGCATAACTTACTTACCCTGTCATAAACTTACAACAAAAATTAGATGCACCAGCTATTATGGGGATAAACCATTTACTTGTTTTGAGCAGTGACCTGCATAATTATAATATAGTTGAAATTATTTTCTGGGCTATATTTTTCTATTTTCTCTTAAATGAAGTGATGATAAAAAATTATAACACCAACAATTCTATGTACATCTTCATTCTTATTTTTATCAGAAAGGATGATTGAAAGATGATTAACAATGTGTTGTGCTTTTGATTTCATCACGTCGTGGTATTTGACACATGAAAACTTAGATAATTTCGGAAGATGAGAGAGTAATGTTATAACCCTTTCAGAGCACAAATTCCAAACTTGTTTCTTTAGTAGCAAAGAAACACAATCAAGTAACAGATTGAGATACTGTGGATGCTGGAGTAATTCAATTGCTAGGGTCTCCATTTACAAGTAATTCAGGAATCTTCTTTCATTTTGGAGTGTGAAGGTTAATGACTCTTGGAGATTTATAGTTAAATCCGAACAAATTAAGTAAACTATTATTAAAATGAAATGCTCCATTGTAATACTTAATGACATGTCTACATCTTGTGGGATTGCACAATTGCTAGTTCTTACTCCAGGCTAAAGTGTGTAACTTTGAGGTTGCTTTTTAACTGCTTTTCAATGTTGCAGTACCTCTGGAGCAACGTAGGAAGCAGATGACAGAAGCAGTTACACTTAGCTTATCTATACAAAATATCTCATCATAGTCATTATTCTCCCCACATCTCAACTTTACATTTGAATGAAAATAGAAGGTCTTGAGAAATGTATTTTTTACGTAGGATAAATCCTCTATTTCAGAATTGGGGGTTGTAAGATCGAGGCCTTTTTGCACTTAAGATGACACAGACACACTGTTACTTCACTAAATTTTAAAAGGGCCTTTACATCTAATAGCCACTGTTCACTTGTGGGATCCAGATTTCTTTACACTCTTAATTTTATGGCTGTTCTAGGAATTACAGTAATTTCTCTTTCATTTACAAAGCACATTTATAAAAACACAGAATTCCTTGATATTGCTGATGTCACAAGGTTTAATCTGTCAGGAAGTGATTCTTGCAAGTAAATAAAAAAATGTGACCATAATTGACAAAAGGTACCTTATGGCGGATTTTTAAATTCATCATTATAATAAAATATAACAACCTGTGAGTGCTCTGTTAGCCAACAAATGTTTCTGAAAGTTACATAGTAACTTTTTCCATCCTCTGGATTAATTTTATGATAAATGGAGGTCAGGAAGTTGGATTTTTAAGGCTATAAACACCAATTTTCCTATCCGCCATAAGGTACCTTTTGTCAATTATGGTCACAAATATTCTGTTAATCAAAAACTTTATTTGTCGCAAAATTTTAGAAACAGTGGGGTTGAGTTTAATTATATCATTATTAGTTCAATTAATAATCATAAACATTAATTAATAAAGAAACAATTAGTCATAAAAATTATTCTAAAATTTCGGCCCTACATTGCAGAAAGTGACAGAATCTACAATAGTTGTTGAACTTAGGCAAAACTCTAAGTTAATGACATTTGTTTGGAAGTATGTAGTACAAATACTGGTTCACAATATGATGTTTAGGCCCATGTACCACAAATTTTTAATCAAAAGCATGGGCAAGTTGACTTTTGTCCTATTCTTTTCTAATCCAGCATCAATGTATTGTCAGGCCTAGGGTAATATTGTGAACCAGCCGTAATACAAACAATAGGTAGTCAATCAGAATTAAAAATCGATTCACAAGCTAGAAGATCATTGCTTATTTTTCTCATATGATCATTATAAAATTTTCCTTAAATGGTCTTCACTATAAAAATCATCTTCATGTGAAATGAATCAATAATAACATCAACACTTATTTTTTGTCAGGGACTCAGTGTAACTCTACAGCTCTTCATTTTTTTAGTTTCTGCAAAGTAGGGTCGAAATTTTAAATATTTTTATGACTACCTTTTGCTTTACTAATTAATTTTTATTATTCATAATTGAACTTATAACTAGACAGATGCAAAGCATTAATGGGGTGAGCCTGAGCATTTAACATTATGAAAAATTGAACAACATCAATTATTGCAGCAAAGGGAACATGAATTATTAATCATAATGAGTCATAATAATTGAATATATGGAAATGTTACATAAGTACTGCTTCACTATGTTCTGCTTATCATACAGAGCTTTTATTGCCCAGCATTAAACAAACTCTCTTTTATTGAGGAGCCATCAAAATCTTTAACAATCTGCTTTAGTTGGTCATTATAGGCAATGAGGTGCCATTTTTACCATCTTTTCCAGATATCATGAACTCGGCCAATTTATAAGTGAGACACCTGCTTAACTTTACTGTAGCTTTGCACTTGCAACATTTCCCAAGTGACTAAGTTGTAGATACTACTGTTCCTTGACAGTTGACACGGCTCACTTAATCGGACATCTGTAAGACTGCGCTAACTTCTCCATTAGCTATCATTGGTGCGACATTTGCTTCTACCTCAATGTCATTTTCATCATCACTAGATATTTCTTGAATAGCTTCTATTTCTTCAATGATAGAACTATTTCATACAGACAGATATTTTACAGTATCAAATTGCCTCACAACTACATCTTTCAATTTCTAACATCGGTCTGTAAGCAATTTGTTGACATCTTGTTGCCATAAAATGGCACAGCATCTGCCAATGCAATCACGTAGACTACAGTCTTGCTTAGTCAAATTCTTCCCAGCTTTAGACATGACATCAATACTAGCCTATACCTTCATGATCTTTCCTGTTACTGTTACAGTTGATCAGTTGTGGCTGTAGAGATAGATTTTTGGCTCATCTCATCAGTGCCTAGCTTAAATTCTATTCGAGATTGTTGCAGGACTGTATTTCATGCAGTATTAATTTCCAACTATGAATCAAAAGAGCTCATTTGAATTTTACAGCCACAGGTACATTCTCTACTATATATTTTTCAAAAGATGATCTTAGGTTGGAATCAAAAGAAACGAATATAGCATGACCTATACCATCAAAAAGTTTTGCAGTAAAATAGCGGCAGTTGTCTGTTGCTCCAGGTTTTTACAGGAGATAAGTAATGCAACCATGAACTGCAGCATCTTTATCTCCTTGTACTTCATGCACCTCATAATTACGTTTGGCGGGTCCTTGGGAAGAGCTGCTTTGGTTGTCATTGGATGCTATGTATACTGTCTCAGAAGAAACTGGAGTTGGTCTCGGCTCGAGCTTAGGATGACAGCTCAAAATTTCCTAAACTTGAGATGAGTTTTGGCTCCTCGACAGCTCAGGTAGCGTCGCTATACTAGGCACTAGGCAAACACGTGTCACGTAGTAATGTAGACAGACAAATTCTGTATATAGCATTTTAATTTAGGCCTAGATATAGTCAGACTCAATTTTTAGTATACTATCTATTTTAGGTTTAAGTTGAACAAGATGGAGGGAGAAGTTAATGAATTTCATGACTGCAGAGATTGGGTGAAGCAATATGAAGACTAGCAGAAGAAAGTTGAAAAAAACGAGAAGGAATTAAAGTCTGCAAGGAAATTTTAAGGAACTACAAGAGGACTTTAAAGTAACTGGAGAAAAGTAAGGAAAGATCAATTGTGCTTTTAATACACTACAAGCTAATTATAATAAATTACAAGGAGAGCACAATAAGTTACAAGGAGAGTACAAAAAGTTACAAGGACAGCAGAAGTTACAAGCTGCTAACAATAGACTTCAAAATTTTTATGACAGACTTAAAGTAAATGATAAAAGCTTCCATTGGATAGCGATAAAATCAAGATCAAACTTACAAATTTTAAAGTAGAGGAAAACAGCGAAAGTTATAAAAAATAGCTCCAGAACAATTGGAACAAGTATCAAGAGAAAGGTCAGAATAAAAGAAGTGGAAGGAGATCGAGTTCGCCAAGAAATTAAGGAAAGGAAGAAGCCTGAATGATGTACCTTTCAATCAATGAATGGCTATACTATAATAGCATGGTTATAAATCTTTTCATAATGATAAAGTCAATGGTCACTTAAAAATAATATGAATGTAGTTTAATGTCTGTGATCTTGCATCTTCTTGTGAAGGAGATGGTGGCCAGTACCATTGCGAAAATGCGTCACAGAGTCATTGGCCCCCCACCCTACAACCCGTTTGGGACCTATTTGAATAAAAATATCCACATGTACAGCAGTAGTTTTAAAATACATTTGAAACAAAAACTAACTGATCAATCCTGAAGTTGGTACAGCAGTCAGGTCACTGCATGTGCTGTACTGAGTCATGATACATAGCCCATTGAAAGAAAAGTAAAACAAATGTAAATAATGACTAGAAAGAAAAAAGTTACATTTACAAGGCAAAACAAGTTGCATCTTTTCTTCCTTTCTTCACTGAACAATGCTACAAACAGTGACCTATCACAGCGTCGTTTCTTCCTTTCTTCAGTGAGCAATGCTACAAGCAATGACAGCCACCACCCACAGTGTGTATGGCTACCACAGCATTGCAACATGAACTAACTTGGAGGAAGATGTTACCTTTTTTTTTCTTTGCATGTATGGCTACTACAGCACTGTAATACACAAACAGACTTGCTTCTTTTCTTAATTTGATATAAAATACATAAAAGTAGTGAGTTCTGTTGCATAAATGTAATTTTTGCACATGTATATCTTTGTATTGTAAACAAATTTTAATGGTGTAGCTTCTCTTTAGTGTATCACATGTTTTAGTGTGGTAGTTATGCATATAGAAAGAGGGGAAGAGACTTAGCAAATGAAAATGGAGTATGTATTATGATAAATTATAATTATTGGCTAGTAGTTTATACTTATTTTTGTTATTTTAGAGCATGTCATACTTGGGTTGTGTTCCAATTTTTTTGATGTTTCATTTCCATTACTTTTCATGACTGATAATGTGATGATGGTGGAGATAGTGTTATCCATTCCATGTGCGAGAAACATCTTGATAATCTTGACTACATATAGATTGTAGGGGTGAAGCTGATGTTAGAAGACAAGGTGTTATCTACTCCATATGTGATGCGTTTTCATCTTTATTGATGGGTACTTGTATGTTTTCTATAGATGGTTCAGTTATTGGTTCTTGAAGACTAAGCAAACGTTGATCTTTCCCCTCCAGAAGACATTTACTATAAGCAATGCTTGAGTCGTTGGGTCGCATCAACAGAATATCCTTCAACTTCCTCACTCAGGAACAAGCAACAAATATCAGTATACAAGAGAACTCCTTCCCTACATCAACGACTACTTTATCCACAGTGAGTCCCTAGGACTTGTAAATATTCACCGCCCACGCTAGCTTAAGTGAGAGCTGAAGGCCTGAACATTGACCACTGGAAGGAGACCAATTACGGCCTACTGGAGTGATTGGTACAGTTCTATCATGCACAGTAGGTCCAGTGTAATGATCAAACCGTTCCATGACAGCCACTGGTAGATGAAGTGTGGTTTCTTTGTAACAGATAGCTTCAACTGTTCCCATTGCTGCATTAACTAATCCAACTTCAACACACAAGTTGCTAGTTAGTTAGCATCACAGCTGGTTCCAAGCCAGCATGATCAGGTGGAGGTTTGGATCCAGTGTGTACTGCCTTGATGGTAGAAATAGGATGACCACACTCACGTAACATAGCATCATTGTGATCAAAAACAGCATCAAATCTAGGGAACAGCCAAACAGCATTTACATATGGAGACTGGTCTTGTACGCTAGTTGGTTTTTCTCCATTAGGTGGTTCCAGGCTTACATTGTTGTATCTCCATTCCTGAGATGCATTAGAATATCACAAAATCTGACCTGATCAGGATCTTGTGCTGATTGCCTCATTATTTGGGTCAGAGTGAATGCTGTCTCGATGTGACTGTATGCTCTGTACTCCTGGTCTGACAGATCTGATCGTGTTACTGTTGTGTAAATGGGAAGGTCCATTACTGGTGGTAACTGTCCAAAATCTCCCAATAATAAAATAGAGCATCCACCAAACAGAACTTGTGACTTTGCAGGAAATGCTTGCCTCAGTCTATAGTCAATTATACCAAAGGTCTTCCTCCACACCATTGACATCTCATCAATGATGAGGTATTTGGTAGATGACATTTCATCTTGCATCTTTTGTAGATTGCTTCCTACCATTTCCGTATCCTCACCTCAAAATGACACTCTTGGTTCCCATTACTTGTACGTAAGCAGTGTGACTCTGAACAGCGAGTGTGTCATTGGCAGGTGGCAATTAGATCAAAGAGATCTTCTAAATCTGTTACTTGAGAATAAGACTTATTGCAGATATGTGGATCAACCTTTGCTGCTGGAGCATCACTGACATTACTCCCATCAGGAAGGACAGCAGGATTGATGGTAGAGATGATCTTGTCAGCATGCTCAATGATCTTTTCGTTTGTTGACTGCACAAGATCAGGTGATGATGACAGAAGGTTCTGAACATTAGGAGCATTGAGTAGCCAAGCTAGTCCATGTACATGAGGACTGCCGGATGTCGCCACTCAAACCTCATTCAATAGTTCGTGACTTTAAGTATACCAACATAGAACACTTCCACGAAACTTTCGATTCTATAGGTCAAGAATCAGTCAGCTAGTGCAGGATTATTGACTACTGCTTCTGCAAGAGCTTATTTATCATCTTGATCTTCAGGACAGATGAGGCTAACTAACTCAGGCCACTGGTGATCAGCAGCACTGTGAGCAAAGAAGATAGTGGGCAGTCTCAGAGTGTCTAGCATAGCAATGAGTTTGTTCCTCTCCTTAAGGCAATACTGCTTGGTACCACACTGACTGGTACCATGATGGAGAACTTTCTTCGAAAACCTTTCTCCTGCCCAACTTATCACGTCTCTGCGGTCATGTAAAGTGAGAAGAGCTTTCCCAGGATGTTGCTTCATATAGAATTGTCCTGTCTCATTTCCTCTGCTACAGATTTCTGTGTTAAGTGCAAAGAAACAGAAATGGGGGTGTTTAGCAAATCTTCTTTGATCATGCTTCATTAAATGAGTGAAGTAGTCAGCAGTTTGGACACGGTGAGATCTTATACCATTGTAGTCAACAGCACCTTGAATATTAATAAACAAAACATACTGTAATTGTATAGTATATTTTGTAACAAACCTGTTGGAAATAGAGTTGGGAATGCCATTAAGAAGTACCTTTCTCTTGTGAACTCATTAATAGGAGTAACAACAAAACTGGGCCACATGAGAGTTCATGGCTAGGACTGTCCCAGTGCTTGTTGCAAAAAAATTTAAAAAACAAGATGAAGTAGGATTCTGAACGACTGACGAAAATACAAAATAAAAATCCTACTCGTGATGCAAATTCTACTCTACATTTTACTTTTAATGTTATCATGTAAGAATTATGAATCACTTTGCAATGTAGAGTAGAATTTGCGTCACGAGTAGGATTTTCATTTCGTATTTTCGTTGGTCATTCAGGATCCTACTTCATCGTGTTTTTTTAATTCTTTTATGTTCTTGTTTGTGTTGATTTTTTAATAATATTTATAGTATTTCTTTAGTTGCAATTGTGATACTAGTTTATTTTACACAATCAATAATTTTCTTTATTATTATTATTATTATTATCATTGTTATAACATTTATGAGAGACAGCATTGAATAGACATGCTGAAGGAATATCAACTATCCTGATGACAAGTGAAACTAATACTATTCTTGACACAAGTCCTTGTTCAAGAAGCTGTGAGCTGAGAGTTCCCTGCTATTGCTGTTCTTCCAGGCTGTTGTCAAGTTCATAATTATCATTGCATATCATAAGTCATAACATTAATTAATTGTTTGTTTTTTAAAATAAAATAAAATAACACACTTGATAAAACAGTAACATGTAAAATTAAGACCTTTAGCTGGAAACCTACACTAAAGTATTGCAGTAAGTTCATTTCTGGCATAGCTTGGTAAAAAAAATTAATTGCTTCTTCCAGAGCTGCAGATTTGAGAATGTGCAACCACACCCAAATTTTAGAGCACATGGCAAGATTCTTTGATTAACAAAATGGCGGCATGCAGCTAAGATGGCTCGATCCAGCAGTCACAATATCACTTTTCCCTTACTTGAAGAATGATCTGATGGGACATGGACCTGCGCATAGACTGTTGGAGTAGATTGGTGTATGAGTTATCCTTGTAGCACCAACTGATACTGAGATACATGCCGACAACTGGATTGACAGGACTTGATGATGAAGATGAAACAAGGTGTGTGAACAAAACGGCCGGTTCGCCGATTTTTGGATTTTCTCTTATACAAGGTCTAGAGCCATGCTAGTTGTACCATTGGAGTCCTCTGGTCAAGATAAGGTCCTCTATAAAGTCTGGTAAGCATAGGAGCTCGTTTTCCCTGTAAAGCAAGGCTGCAAAAGTCGTGGCAGCCATTTCGTTTAGGGGTGAATCCTACTTAGGAACGCTACCGCGTTACTAATGGTCTCCCTCTCTGTAGTTGGAGGTGCTGCTTTGGGTACAAAGTATGAAGAATAGTGATCTTCTGTTGTAGTTTCATCGGATCAGCTTCTGATTGTACTGGCTGAATCGAACGAAGGTCAGAGGTCTCCATCATCAGGTAGAATGGCCAAGCTATATTGATTTCAGCAAACAGAGTGCCTGAGATAGAAGATGTTATTTACCATTTGCCATGTGAGAGCCTCTTCAACTACTTGTCTACGAACATGGAAGTATCTGTAAATCTGTTCCTTCTCTGTCCTAATAACCAATACACTGATGTCTGCTGCTAGACGTGGTAGTGAAGTAGCAGAGGTCTGCACATCTTGTGGAAAGTTAATAACATGTCCGCTGTAGCCATATTGTTCATGTGGGAGTTTGTATATAGATATCATTGTGAATATAGCAGATATTAACATTTCCTCTGCTTGTGACAGTCCCTAATAAAATGAAATAAAAAGTATAACATTATGATAACTATTAATAATAATCTATTATACCTGCAATTGTGTTGTTACTGTTCCAGGATTCATATTGTTGCCTTTTGAGAACAACATTGGGGTGTTCCTGTTGTGAGCACCCCTACACTAAATGACTTAATTCGGCAGAGGAGACTGACACACTGGGAAAGCATTCCATACACGTCTCGCACATAGAATAAGTAATGAAAGTAAGAATTACAAGAAGGTTCAACATCTGTGTGTTAATAGGAAATCTCTTCCTCCACTAGTTGAGCAGCCCTAGCCCAATTACCTTCAAGCCATTCCTCTCTCTCAGCATGGTCCTCTTGTTCTCTCCTCAATGTACTTTGAGTTCTTTAACCTGCTAATTGCTATTCTATCTCAGCAGGATCCTCTTGTTCTTTCCTTGATGAACATAGTGTTCTTTCACCTGCTAATTGCTATTCTATCTGGGCAGAATCCTCTTGTTCTCTCCTCGATGTACTTCAAGTTCTTTTACCTACTAATTGCTGTTCTCTCTCAGCAGGGTCCTCTTGTTCCTGGCTCTTTCATCAGACACGTGATCTTCTCTGACAGCAGCCTCATGTACAAGCTATGACAGAGTTATTCTCGTTGTCTAGACACACCAGACCTCACGCACCTGTTAATAAGTATGTTCCAGCCTCCAGTATAGCTAAACCTGCTGAAAAGTAGCAGTAATAGTCCAGTGGTAGCCGTGATCATCTAGTTGTAGCCGTGATCATCTAGTTGCAACCATGATCGTCTAGTGGTAGCCATGATCATCTAGTGGTAGCCGTGATTGACTAGTGGTAGCAGTGATTGTCTAGTGGTTGCCGTAATCGTCTAGTGGTAGCCGTGATCATCTAGTGGTAGCTGTGGTAACATAGTGGAGCCGTGATAATATAGTGGTAGCCATGATCGTCTAGTAGTTAAGACATTATGTTCAGGCCGTAATAACCCAGGTTTCCTCCTCTAATCTCCTGCATTGAGCACTGAGCCCTAGCCCTATTACCAGGCAGCTGTTCCTTTCTCTCAGCAGCATCCTCTTGTTCTGTCCTCAATGCCGCCCAATCTCTGTGAACTGCAAGCCTCTGTTCCCTCTCAGCAAGTTCTTTTGTTCTTTTATCCTTCGTATCTTAACTCTTCAGACAAGTGATCTTCTCTGACAGAAGGAGACTCCATCTGTTGTTTTTGGGTGCTACGAGACATGTCTCTCCCCATCACGCTCGTTACAAAGAAGGTGATGAGCTTCATGACCATCTTGTGAATTACTCATGTTTTAAGCTTCAGCTTCTATTAATTTTTGAATACCCTTCAACACGTTCTATGGAAGTATTTACTCGTACTCATAGTCTTTGCATGTGTTACCATAATTATCAACATTATCATTATAAAATGTGTGATTATTTTCTAAAATGCATTAATAAAGGTAATGTATGTGTTGAAACGAACATACTCTTGTTTATGTGGGGCTGGCTCAGGTTCGCCCCAAATATATGATTGAATTCAACCCTCTTGTTTCTTACATTTTTTGACAACCCTATTTTTTATGATTTAATAGAATTTTTTTTAATTGCTTGTATCTTTTTATTTACATTCATTATTTTATGTCTTAATCTTTGTACTTTCCTTCAAACAACTACATAAAATTGGAAAATAATGACATCCTGCCAACTAGTTTTGATACAATCATTATTTTGAAAATTTTCAATCATTAATAGTAGTCATAGCTCAAAATAATTAACAACGACTAAGATCTCTTTCCTGTTTTGAAACTATTTAATCTTTCTACATTCTGCTTCATTTGTTTCTCTTCGCTTCTGAACTCAGCCTTAAGAAGTTTGACAATATTTAGCAAGTCAGTTCAGTAGCAAACAATATCATTACATTTTCTGTTCAAACTAGACTACCTCAAAAACGGCTGATGATGGCAGTCTTCCTCCTCCTCTGCAACACCACTACCTCTAGTAGCTAGTGGTCCGGCTCCATCTGTGGCTGATGGTTCTGTACCAATGGCTGGTGGTACACAACCAGTGACCGGAGGTCCTTCAATAGCAAGGCTGGCTGGAAGTCCAGTTTCACCAGTGGCTTGAGGCCCTGTACTAACTGGAGATCCTTCACTAGCTGTTGGTCCTTCAACACTGGCTGGTGGTCTGAGACAAGTGGATGGAGGCCTTCCACTAGCTGGAGGACCACTACCACTGGCTGGTGGTCTGCCACCAGCAGCTGCACAAATCCCCTTGCTGCTCTAGCACCCTATCCTGCAGGCCTTCCTGATATTGCTGCTCTTCAAAGGCAGAGGCCACTCGTAATATGGCAGCTTCGCCAAGTGAATAGACAAATTGCAATATTATTTTAGTTATGATCTGCATTTCATGTAGATACCATTTAGGCCAAGAGGCAGGGGCAAGGGCAAGAGGAACAACAAGACAACAATGATCTATAAATTTTATTAGACTTATGTGTACAAACATAACTTATGAAAAACTTATAATAAGAGTAAAATTTCTTTATAGCGTAAAGCCAAAACAGAAATTATAATAGCAATTCTTAAAACTAGTGTTTGTTCAACGAGGCAAATCAATTCAAATATTTCAGTTTCAATCTTCCTACAATAGGAAAGCTATGCAGCTGGAAACTGCTCCTCCTCCAGTATGAAAGCACCACCGATCAAGGAGCTACAACCAAGCATAATGTGACAATGATAATTATTATTCAAAATTAGTGTAGTTACCACAAACAAGTTGCGACAATAGCCTTAGCTATTCACTATGCAATGAAAGTATTTCAATCAACCTTATTGCTAAATCAGTAAATCATTTCCAACTGAAATTACCTGGAAAGTAATTATGTGCATGTATTAGGCACATATTACATATACATGTTTTATCAAAAAAGAGATAAACACAACACAAAATTCCTTGTTTGTTAGTAGATGAAAAGCACTTCATACACTGTTAAAACTGAGGTGTTGGCATACACTCGTGGGTGTCACAAATTTGGGTGTTGTTTACTATTGGGGTGTTGAATCAATCTAGCTTGGTGTTGTTCTATTGAAAGAGGGGTGTTACTACAACACTACAACTTGTGTCAAAGTTAAAGGATAGCCATGACACCCTTACAGGTGTTGCAATAAGACTGTATTTAATACTGTGTAATTAAGATCTTGCAATGAAGAGGAACTGAGAGAGGGAGAGAGGAGACAGAGACAGAGAAGGAATGAATACTATACACTAACTCAGTTAGTACAGCAACAATCATGCCATGACATAATACATGTAAATGCTAGGTAGACATACATTTGTGTACAGTACATGTAATATTAAGTCACTTCCCCACATAAATATCTGACAACACCAAACTAACAAGGTCATTGCCTTGTCATTTAAAAAGGAACCAGGTTAAGTTACATGCACATCCCACCCACTCTAATAATTCACTTTGGAAAAGTATAGAGATGAGAAGAGTTAGCAGGTGGCTGAGTTAACAATGACAACAGTATCTCAACATTGCTAGCAGAGTCAGTGTCACTGATAGTATCACTGGTACCACTGTCATTGGACTTATCAGTAGATACTGCATGTGGATTAGAGAATAGAGTGTAATACTGGGATATTTACAATTATGGCACATTCTACATGTATGTTGACCCTACATTGCATGTCATTTCATACACACACCCACACACAAAAAGTTTGGCCAATATAACAATTTAATTTTGTGGTCAACACAAACATGTTCTTCCCCTAACCTTAGTCTTGAGAAATCGATAGGTAGACATACATGTAGGTCGTCTTTAAACTTCTTTTCTTCTGGCAAGGAAACTCCTTCACCTTCGTCATCAGCAGCTCCCTCTTCCTTGAT
>NW_003546345.1:205024-207366 GCF_000090795.2 Amphimedon queenslandica | reverse complement strand
CATACGCGCATACACGTGCGTGCTCGTACAGCTGAAAGAGGAGGAGCTAACAGGGAATCAAACAGGACTGACGGCCATCTTTAATTCAGTGACATAGCACACCCACCCCTTTTGCAGCCAAAAGCCATGAACATACTCACAGAAGTCATGTGACTTCCGCATTAGCATGTGGGATGACGTCAGATTAAACTATATTCATAAGATTAATGATATCCATAGTTAATGTAAGTATATTCATTAGTGCAATAACTACATTCATTGCTAAACATTAATGCTTTAACTTTCTTGAAATTTCACTTTAAAAATCACTACAAAATGAACAAAATTATTAATAATAACAAAACTCCATCAGGTAATAGAAAAAAGTAGTGTTATGACATGCAATCAATAAAATGAAAAATTGCCGGTTTTTTATATGTTAAAATCCATGTCCGACAAATGCCACTGTACACAAGGCAAATGAGAATATCAGCTTCAACTGCAACTGAATCTACAATGAAAAAAGGGAAATGAATTTGCTTAGTAATTACAATAGGTAAGTTCATAAGGTATGACAAGTTACGCAGGAATTTTTTTTTAATACTTAAAGTTCAATGATCTATAACTTCTAAACATTGCATGGTAAAAATTTCAAAATAGCACAAGTTGTACAACTTTTTATTTCCTATAAAATGGCATCAATTTAAAAAATATTTAAATTTCATGGGAAAGTACCTTAAAGTATTATTTCATAATTTACTTTTATTGTTATTATTGTTATAGTTCGGTCACGTAATTTGTGCTGAATTTCAATGTCATTCATGCAATCGAAAGGAATGGTGGGCCAGCTCAAGTCTATTAGGCAGTAGATACATAATTAATCAGAAGTAAGCATAAAGTGTAAATACAAAGTAATGGCATTAATATTACTTTAGGCTCATACATGCGTTTACTTGTGCTGGAATGCTCCCATCACAATATCACCATTTCTGTAGATTGGAATCGCTTGGTATAGTTGGGAAAAGGTACACTGATTCAGGTAATTTAGTTTTGTACTTCACTGTAGCATTGTAAATATATTTACTATAGTATATAAGTCAAAGCGGTATGTACTGCTATTGAAAGTTGTGCTGAAGCATCAATGATGAAGGCAATTGATAAAATCAAGTCAACCTCTGAATAAGAGACTGATGGAGAGTTACAGTATATTAATAGTGGTACATTATTTAATTCATTGTAGTGGGTCATCACTGATGCTAGGCATGACTCAACTGCTAATGCCTACCATACAACTGTGCCGTGTCTTTCTGGAAGGTATTTGTATTTGTAGTGGTATTTTACTTCACATTGTACATCAATTTTTCAGTATTCACAAGATTGTAGGCTGTGACACATTCCAGAAAAGACCACACTTGCGCATAGACAAGGGAGCTTGCCTGTTCTAAAGAAGTATTGCCAATAGTAATATCAAAAGGTACTGAAAGAAGTTAATGAATTGAATTGTTTAATCAAATTTGAAAATAGGATTCAATGTTACAGAGGTAGCTCATGACAATTCGCCGCCAGTAACATCATATATTGTTGAAGAGTTAAAGCTAAAAAACTCTAATGACACATGGTATGGTATGTAGCTAGTTTTACTTTTTTCTTTCTGTATACTTGTAGGGACTAAGAATGTAGCAAAAGCAATGACATCTATAGCAACAGGAGCAAAAAAAGGGCAGGTATAACTTGGTATCCAGAACTGTCAGATCAGAGTGAGGGACAATGGAAAATAATATGATTACATGTATCATAGGAAAGAGTGCGAAGACACATCTGTATTACAGTATGAAGAACTACAGTAAGTCTCCAGAGAATCTGAGAGACTCAATAACAAATATTGTTGATCATTATCCAGTTAGATATAATTATCACAATGTTCATATACATGTATGTATATATGTGATAGGGTAATCACTCCAACTGCAATCAGTCATCTAGCTGTAGACGTCCTAGGTATGCACCATCAAAGAAGTTAATAACTGACCCCAATGCAGTGGACGCATACACTAGGATGTTGAAGCAAACCTTGATATGTAAATGCTGAATCATACTGTTTGGTAAGTATTTTTAGACTACATTACTTTATAATGTTTTGCAGTGTCGGGATTCATTTTGGGTGGAGTCTTTCAATCATCATCTACTCACTTATCTCCCTATGAGGATACATTTCACTACTACAACCTTCGAAATGAGAATGAATATAGCAATTATGGATTGGGTGAGACTGATATTTACTGATACTGATTTAAAGTGATATTCATAGAATGATAATGTCGAAAGACCACACTTATGTGAGCGGTATATCTTTGACATTCAAA
>NW_003546345.1:199453-203886 GCF_000090795.2 Amphimedon queenslandica | reverse complement strand
AGAAAGACATTTAAAAACATTACTAATTTAACACTTAGTCATTTGTGCAATATTGATAAAAATATTGTTTACTATTAATAAAAGTATTGATAATACATTTTCATTACAATAGTACACGAAGGTATAGGCATTAATTTCAATCACTTAAAAGATACAGTAATGAATTACCAAATAATAATGAATGCCTGGTTTACAGTTGCAATAAATGCTACACAAATTATCGCAAAATTAAAATTTGGCACATTTACTTCAAATGTCGGAATTTAAAAATTATTTACATGTAATTTCAACCATTATGTTGACAGTAAACCTAGCCTGAGGAAATTTTACAATATTATGTTTGGTCAGTGTATTGTCAATTTTTAATCAATAACTATGGACTTGACTTTTTGATACTAGAGTAGAACCAAATTTTATTTCAAGGGTAAATCTACCTTTATGTGACATGTATATTGATTATAATGTATTAGTAAAAGGTCAATTATGATGTGCTGAGTTGTCATGCAACTATATGCTTGTGCGGGTGTATGTGCTAATAATTGATTGAGACTTACTTGCACAAGCTTACACCCAAGGGTGACAGACAAGAGGGAGGTGATGTTACAGGTGTAATATTTTGAGTAAACTGCAACAATGCAATTTCTGCACTGATCCATAACAGTTATAAGTGAGGTCATCACTTAGCAAAGCAGTGAAACTAAACATGGCTCGTGGCTAGGAGAAAGAAGAAAAGCTAAAATTTATTTTAGCATCTCAATCTCTATTTATAGAGAGTTAGCACAAAATTTTGCTTAGATATTTAAAAGAGACTGGCAGTTTGGTTGCTCCTGCTTTTACCAGTGCTGCCTGAAAATGTTTCCAATACGCTAAATCACAAACTTTGAGCAACTGTAACTCTCAAACAAAAAAGAGATTAGAAAATTCAAAAATATCTACTAATCTAGGTACTTTTTTTACCTATGAATGCTAATCTCGACCAAATAGAGTCAAACAAGAAGATTTGACTAGAAAAAGTGGTCTATTGTTGAGAATATTTAGCTTTTCCTACCACTAAATATACTGTACTTTTAATTACATTCTCAGAGGTAAACTTTAAGATAAACAAATACTTAAAACTTATTCATAATTGGCAGCTACTTAAAGATGACCTAGGAAGTTTGAATTTATAATGAGTGGAAAAGTCAGTGTGGCCCTAGTATAGTTTTAAAGCCTTAGCTATTGAAATTAAATTTTTACAGTATATTACTAGTCATGTGTGAAAAATTTGAATACCTACTTATCTATGCCATATGCATACGTAGATACATACTGAAAGTCATGTTCATTATAGTAGAAATGATAACAGGAAATCACAATTACACAAACCACAAAAATGTAATAACAACGACCAAGTAACTGACATCCGGATGCAGTAGTATCAGGCATTTGAAGATTGTCATTGTTGAGCAAAATTACTTTTTCACCACTGAAGGCCTCAATTGACAGAAGCTCCAATATCTGCCTAGTGTTGGCTGTTCCTCTTTCAGACTGATTGAAAAATTGAAGAATTTAAGAAGATTTTCATTGTTATGGTGATGAACTTCTATATTTTTGTCCATTTGTCTTTACTATTCACAGTAACCCTAACCCCAGGAGGTTTTGCAGCCCATTTAGCTTTTATAGAAATTCCTTTAGGCCATGTCTTGCTGGACGCAACAGTTGCTTGACTAATGGAGACCTTGACTTGTATGCGGCACCAGCAATGCCGATACTTTCAGCAGCAGACAATGACTGATCGCTTGGCATGGTGTTCCCATGCACTTCATATTTAATGAAACTTGTTATGTCAACAAACACGCCACATTCATCAGCAGTTTCTAGTTCTCTGTCTTCTGAAATGAGGTATACACTCTTCGGGAATAGGCCGAAAGCCTGGCCAAGGCTTTGTCGGTTCAGCTGGTCAGGTTGTCATTATTGTGGATTGTATAAAGAGACATGATTTCCAACTTCCGAGTCTCCTTCAGCTAACTTCTCCTTCTTCTTGCCTCCTTTACACACGTGAAAATAATTATGCGTCAAGATGACACAAGAGAATAGGCGTGGCTAAAGTAACAATGGAGGTTGAGTATGTTGCATGTCATAGAAAGAGTGGTTAAACCTATGAAGAGATAAGTGAGCAGTTAAAACAAATGTTAATGTCAAAAAAGGGATTGTCTGAAAGATCCTTGAGAAGATTCTGTAAACTGCATGGATTAACAAAGATCGATGAGGAAGAGGCTGACGAAGTAGTGAAACAAGCTGGTGATGAAGTAGATAAGTAAATATAGAAATTAATTTTTATGATGATTTTGACACGTTAGAGAAACATATGGAACAAATGTCATAAAAGGATTTTTAAGTTGTGAAGGCATCAATATTGGTAACTTGAAAGTAGTTGAGTCTCTTCAGAGTTGCCCCTGAAAGTTATGAGCACCTTAACGTAATCAGGAATATAATACACTACATAACCGGGATTGGCAACGGGATCACGTGAGTGCATCATTTGTGTATAAAAATTTTTTGCAATCTCTGTTATCTTTTTCAAGATGGCCGACTCTTTTGGCAAACCACTAATGTTGCTATTTCTCTGTCAAAAAGGCTTGTGTCTCCCTCAAAACTTTATGCTACCATTATTAAGGGGTAAAAATTCTACATATTTCAGTTTGAGTGAGACTTAATGATGCTGTCACAATGAATTGCCAGTGGCGGTCAATTTTCCATTTGTGTACCTCTGCTTGCAAGATACCTTGGAGTATATAGATTTAATCATATTGTGATTTACCATCTTTGATGTTTATATGAGATTAGGACCAAAAGAACTTATTTAGACCTCTCTACTTCATGATACAGCTGGAAAAGTACTTTTTCAAAGACCAGTTATGTGTACCTGTGGTAGATTTAGATATGACTCTTTTCTTGTATTTTCTGTAATATAATAGTTTAATTATTGTTGTATGAGAATGTACTGTTTATTTTGTTACTTTGGTCTTTGTTTTATTTTAAAACTATTATTTTTCATTTGAAAGGGTTTTAACTTTTGGACATTTTTTGCATCACGTGATTAATAATTACATTGCTACGCGATAATTTAGCAGACGCAATGCAGCATGAATACTGAGGTGGCTCTACGCATAGCCTATTTTATCTGTCAGAGACAGAAAGATGCCTATTATGTTCAGATTAAACGTGCGTAAAAATCAGGAAAGGAGAAACAGCAATCCACAGAAACAGGAACCATGTCATTCTGAGCCATCAACTCCAGCTAGTTCTTTATTAGATTTGAAGCTCAGATTAGTATCAGATGATTTACTGGAAAGAAATGGTACAAAATACATATCACGAAATTATTCTCATTTATTTATTTAGGTTAGAAAGATGTCTCTTCTTCAGATAAATGCTTAGTATTTTCCTTTGTTGCGGAAAGTGTCAGTGGGCCTTCTGCAGGCCCTTCAATAATTTCTTCAAAAACAGTGAATGAAGATTTTACCTGGCTGCTTCATTATAAGGGAAAACAGATTAAATTACAGTCAAAACCACTTTATCTCAACTCACCTTCAACTTTTGAGAGCCTTTTATCGTGGATAAGCAATTCCAATATTTGTATTAGAAACAATGATGATAAATTCATCACAATATCACATGAAAAAGGAGGAAACTTCATGGATTCAACAGGTAAGTTATAGACAGTTAATGCTTTTTATGCATGAATTCATAAATGAAGAGGGAAAAGACTTGCTGCTTGTTTGGATGAAGACACTGTAAGATCTTCCAAATGTACCTATTTTGTTCAGGATGGGAGCAGATGTAATTTCTGCTCTAAGCACAGAAAAATTCTGATTACAATGTCACACCAAAATATTATGTGCAGGAACATTGAAAGAAGCCACAAAAGCAGCCATGTACCATACAAATGCCTTTCAGATGAAGAATAAGTAGATCGCTTAAGAAATCTTCGTGATAGCTTCAAAAGAAGCCAGTGTCAAGGCAAGTACTTGCATTCAAGGCTCCAAGCTTTACTTAAGGAGAAAACTGTCATGGTTGACTCCTCGCTTAATGCAGATTTATACCAAATTATTAAGGAAGAAAGCAGCAATATTTTTTTACAACCTGTGGGCGTAGCCCCCAGGTCGTCCTAAAATTGTTTTCACCCATGTGCGATATATATATATTTGATTGTATGTCAACAATTCATTCCTTTATACACGTTGTATTGGAGAAATGCACGCCTTAGCAACGCCCGCCCACGTTACGTAGTGGGTGTGGTATACAAAACAAAATGGCTGCCGTTGTACTGGCACTAAGTTGTAATATTACAGATCTTCCTGCAATTCAAACTATATAGATGTACTAGAAATGGCTAGGCTCAAGTCATTTTCACTTCAATAAAGTAAGGTAATAATAAGTAAATAGTTCAA
>NW_003546345.1:186990-194711 GCF_000090795.2 Amphimedon queenslandica | reverse complement strand
GACTCTATTCATAGTAATGGATGGAGATTGGGGATGGATGGTGGGCCCAGGAAGTAAAATCTCACTCTTGCTTTATGTATTGAGTGAAGATACCATTACTAAAGTCCAACTCTTTAGAGTGGATATAAAATATTTTAATAAATTAGACAACATTCATATGTTTTAATGTATTTTTACTGTAGATATATTATAATTGTGTTTGTATTGTATGTATATGCATGTATTATGTATTGGATGTTTTATAAATGAAAAGTATTTAGTCATTATTAATTTTTGCATATAATATTGTAAATGTATGAATGTGTTTAGCTTTGTATGTATGTACATGTATTGTGTTCCTCTTAATGTATGTATAGTCATGTATTCATATGTGTGTATTTATGATACATGTAAATGCCCTCTCTTTCTATCAAACAAAATCTAGCTCTTCTAAGCAATGATAATATCAATAAAATCAGGCTCTTCAGAGTGATGATATATATATTGTATGATAATATTGTATATAAAACAATGATTATATATATTGTATGATAATTGTGTTTGTCTTGTGTATATTTGTGTTATGTTTCAGTACGTATGTATGTATAAAATTGTTATAAATAAGGTTTAAAATAATAATAGTCAATAATTATGATGCTACGAATAATGCACGTGAGCGATAAGCATACGGTGGTGAAAACAATCTTAGTAATTTTTTTACACTAATACGCTTGTTGCTATATGATGAAGGCACATTTGAAAGGTTACTATGGGAACATCAGAAGAGTGCACTGGAGGTATCACCAAAAGCAGTGCGTTGGCATCCAATCATAATTAGATGGTGCCTTTACCTCAGGCATTTATCTGGTAGTGCTTACAATTTTAAGAGTCTGGCATATGTCTGCTATCTCAAAGTACACTACGGGACTACACTTACTACACAACAGCTGCATTTGGTTTTTCTGGTAAGTTGTAGCTATAAATCTAACTAATTTAAATACATATTATTTATAAATTTTGTAGATGATGTTGATGAGCAACTGAGAGCTATGGCTGAAATTGATGTATGCAGTGTCAAAGAGAAATATATTATTTTATTAATAGATGAGATGAACATTCAAGCTGATTTAGTTTATATTTATAGTTTTACAAGCATAGTGGTACTAAATCATATAATTGTTATGCTAGCTGTGATATGTATACAATTTTAATAGGTTCTTTGATTGGTATCACAAATCTAGGTGAAATTAATAATCATATTCTTGATTTCCAAAGAGAAGTTATGAATAATCAAGCACAACTACCTCTTGCCAAATATATGCTTGTACTAATGGTTCAAGGATTATGCCATAATTTCAGTTTTCCATATGTACAGTTTCCTTGCAGTGAGGTTAATGGTGATCAATTATTTGATATCTTCTGGGAAGCAGTTAGGAGACTGGAAATTGCTGGATTTCGTGTAATATCACACAAATTTAATCCACATTTCCCTAAAACAAGGTGTGCATCTGTACTTGTGATATTGCTCCCAATTGATCGTATTTTGACAGACTTCAAAAGAAGTAAAGCAAGAGAATTGAGCTATTAACTCAACTGCAAAAGGTCTCCATGCATCTTCACTCTTTTCTGCTGTCAATGAGTTCAATTTGTCCAAAAGTAGTTTTGCTAGTTCTCTATTTGAATTTGTAATTGGGCTAGATATTGTAGAATCAAGTGTGCTTGTTTTAACACAATCAGCAAAAAGACTACTGTAGTTCACTAGTAATCAAAATATAAAATAGATCTCTAAACATCACTGTTACTTTAACCCTTTAACACCGAAATTAATTTTGGAATAAAAATAATTTTCTGGTGGTACTAGTTGAGCAATGCATATCTCTCAAGATCTTGTCCTGCGAGACTTAAAACTTGCTAGCAGCCTTTATGGGATGTTCATCCTTAGATAGAAGAAGTATAATAGTAAATGAAGCGGCATAAAGCAATGCAGCGTCTATTGTAAAGATACTCACCGCTTTTCTCAAATACACGGACTTGGCGAAGGGAAAGAGAGAGTTGTGTCATGTAAAGCAGGACCTAGTAGGCAGGATATGAAAGAATGAAGAGGCAGAAGTCAGTGGAGAAGATGCTACGAGTAGAAACACCACTGTGACTGGTCGAGAAGCCATGGTTGCTAAGCCGTTGCTAAGCAAAATGTGGCCACACCTACCACTTTTCTCCATTGAAATGTTAGGCAAAGCAGCTCTCTCGAGTCGCTCACCTTTTCTACTCACTTCTAGAGGATTTCACAAGCCAAAGGTAAGTCTAAACATTCTGTCTTTTGTTGTTGTGTCATTTTTTTTAGGTGACTTACCTCAGCCGCTGATCATTTTGAACAGTTTGGGTCGCGCTACTGGACTTTTCTACCTATATACTCTGTTTTTAGTCTTTGACAATGTTATATATGTTACAGAGATGAAAGGAGAACCTTTTAAAGCTATCTAGAATGTTATATTTCCATAAATAAAAAAGAAAATAACAATTATACTACACCCCCTCATGTTATTGACGTACAAGTACGTCTATCGGTGTTAAAGGGTTAAGTTAGTATAATGTCTTACCACATGAAAATGATTGCTTCCCAGCAATAGAATTGCAACGAGCCATTGACTAGCAAAAGATCTCACCATACAGGAGGACATGAAGCGAGTAAATTAATGATTATTAATGCATTAAACTGTCATGAATAAATAATGAATAATTAATTCAAAATAACATAGTCAGATAATTGATTTCCGGTCTGTAGCCAATCCTGGTTATGTAGTCTATTATATACCTGAAGTCATAGAGAATGTATGGGGCTCAATGAAGTATCATATTAGAACTGTTGTCAAGCCAAAGAACCAGGATGAGCTAATGGGAAGAATAAAATATTTTTGGATGCCAATCAGCTTCCATTACCACTGGAACCACTTCCTTTAAATGTCTAATGTATTTCCTACATTTCCAAATAATGACTGCTTCCCAGAACTTTGTTATCCCTAACATCAGCTCATACAAAGTTCTGTACTTCTTCAGCTTGTGCCAGACATTCTCAATGGCATTGAAATTGGAGGATTGAGCAGATGTTCTCCACTAATTTATGTTGTTGTCCACAATCAACTTTGCCACCCTTTTGGAAGCTTGTTTGGGGTCATTGTCCATCATTATTTTTGGGCTTTCATTGACTTCACGAAGGTATGGCACCGGCCCAGTTTGCAGTTCTGCAATAAATCCTGAAAAATTGATCATGCCTTTGAAAACTACTATTGGATTATTGTCCTCCCAACCAATTGCAAGCCATATATTAACTTTAACGGGACACTTGAGTCTATAGAATTACACAAACATGTACATTGATATCAGTAATTTTTAGACTAACCTTGGTTTTGACTTGGGTTTAAGTATGTTCTATAGACTGATGAGGCTACTGTGATTCTTGAATCTCACATGAGATTTTGTTGTAGAAAGAAAGGGACCCAGGCTATCATTTATGCCTTCTTGTAAATGAGCTTTCATCCATGTTAACCTCTTTATTTTAAATGGTCATAATTACATGTACCTGTAAATACTATAGTCTCACCTTGTTTTCTTAACGTATTATTTGGCAGTTAGCACTGCCTCTAAAAGTCAATCCTAGAAGACAGAGTAGTCTTTAGTGACAATGGGTATTGTTTCTCAGCTAGAATTTGCTGAAGCTTTACAGCATTGGTCTTATCATCTACTAAAGTCTGTTTAGTTTCACCTGACCTATTGATATTTTGTTATAACTTTTGATAAACATGGAATTTAGAAATTTTGTTTGCACCATTACAATAGCTAGGTCCTTCCCATCCTTTAGATAAAAAGATCGGGTCAAATTGATAAAGCCTTAGCCTTCTTTGGATGTCCCTGTATAAACTTAATGTCATAGCTTTGACCTCAATTATGCAAGGCCTAGCAACGCGGGCTGGGTGATGTCATGGTGATGTAATAATGTCTGCTAAACATAGTCAAACACGTGTTGCAAATCTTCTTGAGGTAAAGGACTTTCTACCTCGCTTTCTACAGTTTACAAAAGCCTCAAAAGGCCTATATCAGTAAGTTAAGTTATCATGCAAGCATATAGAAATACTACTTTTTAAATGTATCAGGATAACTAATATCATGCCTAGATCTCGGGCTATATTCCACCTTCGCATTATGCTATACATCAGTTTTAATTTGTAGAGATCATTTTGGTAACTGGTAGCTTTGAAAAAACTGGTTAGTTAAAGAGTGAGTGGGAGGGAGAGAGAGGAGGCAGTAGTAGTAAAGAGTGGTTTGAAGAGATGAGGAGAGAGTAGCTATCACTGAGTCTAATGCCGTTCCCTTTCTAGGGACATCATCTCTCTCAGTAACTGTTCCTCTTGGTGAAGGAGTCTCACGTCATACTCATTATCTTCCAAATCCTCCTCACTACTGCAGTCACCAGCATAATCATTGTTGTCACTATCATCTTCATCGTCACTACTGTCAGGACCACCCAGAATTATTATAAACCCTTCCATCTCCACCTCTAACAGTCCGTCCTTCTCCCAGTAGTCGTCCTCGACTTTAGTGACGCGTCAACGCATCTTCTCCCAATGAGAACTTGTGACCTCATCGAATGCTGCTGGTATAAGTGACTGCACATCAGAGAGTCGGAAGGTGGTGTTGTTCTTCCTGATGTAGTCCTTCAATGTTGCCCAGGCCATCTCGATGGGATTGAGTTCACAGTGGGAGATAGGCAGTCTGACCACTTCGTGACCATGCTGGTGAGCTAGTCTATCAGTGTGATAGACTGTGGAAGTGTGGCATGATTGGATAATTCCAAATAAATCTTTTTCAGATCATTTGGATGACATGGAAGTCCACGATTATCCAACCTTGCCTTTATCGCTCTCTTTGTCCAACTCTTTGTTGGTGTTTTCTCGACAACGGTGTTGTGGTAATTGGCGTTGTCCAGAATAATGAGAAAGTTAGAGGAAGGTTGGGGATGAGACTGAGCTCGAACCATTCCAAAAAGTGGGTAGAATTCATCTCATCATTGTAGTCTCCGGAGGTTTTCTTCGAATGAAAAAAATTTCCAGAGTTGGAAATCCACCCACTTGAAGTACCAGCATGCACGATGATGAGCCTCTCTCCCTTCCCACTTGGATATCTCCAGCCTCCAGTTCCATTTCTATCAGCCCACAGCTTCTCTGTGAGTTCGTCCATGTTTCATCCAGAAATACCTCCGGTCTCCTTTCTTCCCTGTTGAGTCTCATTTGACGAAGAGATATTGATGTCGCTGTTTGATTACCCGGGGTTGCTCATAAATGTACTTCTTCCCATCCTCTCTCTTCTTATAATGGAACCCCATAGATTTCAGTAATTTACTGAGAGTCGTTCATCCACCGTCAAATACACCAGATGACCTCGCTTTCTGTAGAACAGAATCCAGTGTAGGATAGTCTCTGCTCAAGTAAGAATCATGAATGATTCTTCTGATGGCATCTCTGTTGAAGTCATCTGGTGTACACATACTCTGTCTTTCACTTATCTCTTCTCTGGACTCTTGAACTGTCCTTCAGCTCTATACTCTTTCGTGACTCGCTTGACGGTAGATTCACTGACTCCAGTAGCAAGTGATGTTCTGGCCACCACCTGGTCTCTTTTGATAGATCGTAGTATTGTATATACAGTAGTGGTTAAATGTAACAATACACTGTGTAAACAAATACTTATGACACTCCTCATTATCGGGATGTTCAGCAATAGTTGCAGTTTCTTTTATGTCTTGAGGAACCTAAACAAACCACTAACTGTAACTTTAAGGTCTTTATTTTTGCTAAAGTGGTTGATCTGTAACCTTGAGCTGTTCATAGCCAAAATAAGTGTCTAGTACATCTAAACTGAATGTTTGCAATGAAAATAAAGAAATCTCAGCTTCTTATAGTTGCTGTAAACAATTTTTTTAATTTGCTATAATCCTTTCCGGCTCTGTTATTATGCAGTTTCTATGCGCTGTTTTTATTGTCAATTATTGTTACTAGGCCACAGTGACTAGATTTATAGTTACTCAACCTTAATAGGAAGGAAGCGGGCGGGTGGGTAGCTATAGTTACTTCATTATTAATAGTTATTATTAATAATATATTCAAAAGAGGCACCAATGTTTAAAGTACAAAAAATGTAAAGAAAAAAAGTGAAAAGCAAGGACTGGTACAATTAGTAAATACAAAATACACAAAAGAAAAGTCACACAAACATTACTTTTCTAATAATAATAAATCATTTATAACAAGATTATTATGGAGACAACAGAAGCAGGGAGATTAGTGGCTCAGTGCTGAATGTGCATTCTTGTAGCACGCTTGATTGGTGATTTATCTGTGCATAAAACACATTGAGGATAATATTCATCATAATAAATCAGTTGTAGGGTAACTGCCACAATGTACACAAATTGTTTGAAACCAACAACTATAGTATAATTTTTCAATTGGGTCATTGCAGCTGCGTACCTTGACAATAACTTTTTCGTCAACAGGAAGTTGTATGTCTTCCAATCAAGCCTGAAAGTATAGGAAATATCCTGAGTAACTTTATTTAATTTTGCAATCTTTTGGAACTTATTTTCTTTATAGAAAACAGAAGGTGCCACAATTGACATTCTTCACATTAAATGACTAGATTTACATTTTTGACATGTTGCTGTGTCACGTTAAAAGGCAGTGCCATCTTTCTTTTCTTACTAGTTCTTGAGTAGCAGCTATTTCAAGTGCCTCCTGAGTACCATACACATGATTAAAATGAAGGTAATGCCCATCTTCTCCAAGAACTGGCTCAGGCAATTGGTGAAATCTGTCATAATGCATTAAAACAATCAGTAATAATTATTGCAAGAATCTTTGCACTTGCACTTGTGTTTTTATCAGAGATGGGGCAGGCACTTGAGTGCTTGTGCTTAAAAGTGCTTTAACCACATTGTTACAAGTGCCTCCCATGCTTTCAAGCAGTTAATCTGATTAAATCACAAATGCTTGTGCTTGTACTTCAGCACTTTGCTCTGATAGTGCTTATAAAGACATCTTAAAGCATTACGCACTATTTTGAGTGGGTAGCACCATGAGTACATAAAAGTTTTAGTTATTTTAATCTAACATGTCACTATAAAAATACAGCTCTGTAGTAAGTGTAGTTAGCTAGCATCAACACCCATAAAGAGGTTGGTCAGCTTAGCAGGAAAGGTCTGTAGACCAGGCATGGACTTGTTTATTAGTATTACTTAATACAGAGTTCTATTACAGAAATGCTTGAAGTAGTGCTTGAAGCACGTTTAAAAGTGCTTGTGCTTGTGCTTAAGCACTCCAATTGCAGAAGCCATCAGAGAATGGTTATGCTTTAAGCCCTTTTCGAAGTGCTGGTGCTTGTGCTTAAGCATTTAGGTCAGTGCTTGACCCCAACCTTTAATGTTATCATGTACAATACAACAAGAGTGTCATGCATTAGTATAATTATTATTACGCATCAATGAGTAAAATTTTTGAGCAAAATGTGGCTACATGCATGTAGATTAAATTCGTGATACACAAGCTACCACACCGACCTACAAAAATCAGCCATAAACTCAACCAGTATGAACAAAACATTTATATATTAGTTTTAAAATTATCTTAAACATGTACACATTACTACACATAAATATATGAGAAATAAATTAATGAAATGTAGACACATGGTGA
>NW_003546345.1:184588-186094 GCF_000090795.2 Amphimedon queenslandica | reverse complement strand
GCCTCACAACCTCTATCTGCTGCTGTTAACGGAAAGGCATGAAGAAGCAAGACAGATAACTCTTCTGTTGAATGAGGAATGTGGCAGGCCTAGCATAACAAGCAGGGTACTGGTAGACCTGCTACATAATTATTTTGACGCACAGGGGTCGCGTAAAAAATATCGCAGACGCTATGAATATTATGAAGCACACAATGAATACTTTTTAACTACTTGACTTCTACTTAGCATTACAATACTATATCAACACTACTACTTACCTAAAATAACATTGTTACTTAAGATAAACAAAGATACAACAATGACAAAAAACTACATGAATATTACCATTAAACTTTATTATTATAAATAGCAATAGATAAAGTGATGGAAGATGACAGCATCAGTGATGACGAGGACTTTGATGATGGTGGTGAGCCTGACAACAATGGAGAGTTTGAGATAAGTGTGTTTAGTGGTATGAGTAGCTCACCCACTCCATGTAGGACTCCATGGGTGGTGCCTCCAATGTTGAGGAAGGTGCTGTCAATCCCAGCCTGTGGATTTTCCTAATGTCTAGCATCTCTCTCTGTCTCATGCCAGTAGCACTATTACTACTTCTATTACTCTAATGGTAAGTTTCATATAAGTGAAACTTCTTACTCAATTCTATTGCACAAAAAATATAGTCACTCATAAACTGTCTCTCCTTGACCAGAACAATCAAACTCTCTCTTACTCTTCCTAACCTCTTGGTACTCCCTCTACTTCATTCATATCTGTCTCTCTGTTACTCACTCACACAACAATGGTTGTCACTGTCACTGTAAGTAAACAATACAATCATTGTAAATAAGTGATTGTAAATAATTATTATAGTCACTGCTAGTAAGTACATACTTCTCTCCCGTCTTTTTCTCTCACTGCTTCAATGCTTATGCTATACAACCAAAAGGTTCATGTCTTTGTCAAGGTGCATGTACATGTATGTCTGTTACTCATTCGCAATCATTAAAATTCTCATGCATTAGTCACTACTAATACCAATCTGCCTTCCTTCCAATCTCCCATTCCCTCAGTCTCATCACTATCTGTCTCCTCGATGTCATGAAAAAACTCTACACTAATCTATACACTAACGATGACATACAGTTAGTTAATGCCATAGTACCCCCATGGTATCACTCCCTCCCTCCCTCGCTCATGTCTCTCATTTACTGGTACTCTCCCTCAGTCACTTTTGTCTCTATTTCTCTTATCAACAGCCCCACTCAGTGCCATCGTAAGTTAGCTAAAGCTTCTACTCAAAACTATTCATTGACTTTCCCTCTCTCACTCTCACTGAATGAAAGGTCCACAATATTCCTTCCTCTCTCAGTCTCTCTCCCTTTCTGCCTCTATCCCTGACTGACTGGACATTGGTCAAATTTGAAGTCATGGTAAGCTACATGTACTAGAACACACAAATCTACATTATCCTTCCTCTCTCAGTCTCTCTCCCTTTCTCAATCACTCCCTTATAGACTG
>NW_003546345.1:171608-181905 GCF_000090795.2 Amphimedon queenslandica | reverse complement strand
GCTACATGTACATGCATGTATCTACACACAATGACATTCACAGCTAGTACTCACTTTTTCACACTTACCTTTTAAATCTTCTTTGACATTCTTGTATCTTTGTGAGTGTTGCTTTACTTCTTTGCCTTCAGTATTCTAGGTCTTTCAATTAAGGTCCTTTCTCTGGAGCGGAGAAGACAACAATTGCACACATTCATCTTTTCTATGATAATACTTTTTGTGTCAACTGTCAAGTTGCTACAAGCTTATTACTTGCTTTTAAAGTTTTACCGGGTATCTAGAATTATCACAGAGTTGCTAGAGCTAACACAGGCTTGCCAGAGCTACATCACTGCAGGGTGGCTCTAGCCGACTACAGGGTTGCTTTAGCAGACTAGCTCTAGCCGACTACAGGGTCACTCCAGCAAACATAGGGTCTGTTGAGCAAACACAGTTGCTTTAGCTAACTCAGGGACTCTAGAGCTGACTCTGAGTTGCTCCCGCTAACACAAAGTCGCTGGGGGTCGCTAAAACATGGACATTTGATGGAGATAAATGCTGAAAGACAGAGTCGGAGACGGAGTTCAGATGGAGATTTATTGGAGTTGGAGGTCAGCTAGAAAACCCTTGTTGCTTCAAAAACTAACCTGAGTAGTCTGAGAAGATATTATGCAACAAGTGCCATGTGTTACAACAGTCCACTCACCTGACTGGACAATTGCAGTAGTTTTTATGACAATGTTTCAGGCGAATCAGTAATCACTTTTATTTTGAATTAATAATGATAATAACAGCCTTAATTCTGAAAATATCACATTTAAACTTAATTCTAACTAAATTAAACACATCACAATTACACATTAGATTTCAACATACTCAGCATTTTTGAACATAATATGCATAAGAACAATCTTTTAAGTGTTCAGTTTTCAAAGGAAGCCAGCCTTGTTTATCTAGTCCATCATACAATACTTCTTTCCTCTCTACATTACTCCATCAGTATAGTGTCCAGGACTGTGCATTGCCTATCCGAGAAGCACAAACTGTCTATCGAACACCATAATATCGGTTGGAAGTCTCATCTTTGAATCCTGAGTGAGTGAATCATTTGGCAAGGGTAGCAACCATGATGACTTGTGAAGAAACTGCACATTTGTAACAGTTAACTGACCTTTGCATTATTAAAATGTAGTAGAAAGACCCGTTTGCAAATTGGTTCGTGCATTTACTGAACATTTGCTCCCCTTGGGTGGGACTCTAATTGATCCATGAACAATTATTTTTTTAATGAGGTTTTTCAAAACAAAATTGAATGGACATGTCTCAGTGTAAGCATTAGGGCAGTGAGGTGAGTTGCAGCTCTGTGTAACATGCATCTTTCAGTTGTGGCTGAAGAATGATAGGCACTGTGCCAAGTCTGTGCTAAAGCAATCTAACAATTTTCCTCTATTAGGCAAACCAATTTTTGCATGGATGTAGTTGAGCATCATCTTTCCATTAATCATATCACATTTCAACATTGCAGTAATTGATGCTTTCAGGAAAAGTTGTGATTCACTTGAGCCCAAACAAGTAAGAAAATTAGTATCCGTTTCAGCATGGACTAAAGGATGCTCATAAAATTGTCTGAAGTGCAGGTATTTGTATACACTGGGTGGCTCCATGGAATGGTGTTTGATGTTTTGCATAAAGGAGAAAAAAAATCCTGTCCTTTTAGGTACTCGTATGTTACATGCTCTTAGACAATTTTTGTGAAACCAGCCACCACAGTTACAGCAACTGTGCATGTTAAAATGTTTAATTTTGCTACCATAAATAACCTTTGCCATTGTACCTTCAATCCAAGGTGCATTACATAGACATAGCAGTTTCACCTTTTTAGTCACTGTTTGACAAAATGCCTTTGTTACACACTTATAAGTGATGGTAGTTGTTTCTTCTACTATTTCCATTACCTCTTTCTTCAGCAAATTCACATAAAATAATACTTGTGACAGTACTGTTAATTCATCCTTCAAAGCACAGAAAGGCAAACCTGCCAAAATGATATCTTCTTTTTTATCCATATACTGAACACCTCCATGTTTGACTTTGATGTGTTTCACATTATCAGCATTGTGCATTATTACTCCTATGTGGTAATTCAGTTCCATTCGGTCTGGTGTAGAATATGCTGAGATGACCTACTTAATAAGTACATGTTGAGTGTAAACAATTAAGCTTCACAAACATTTTTATGTATCTCAGTCTTTGGCAATGCTGAAGGTATTCGCCTCACAAATGCCACCTGAGAAGACATACAAGGATCCAAAACAACAATTTCACCACATGTAATGAGTAGAATTATCAATAAAAATTTATGATGGCTTACATGTATCAATTTTATAATGCAAATATACATGTATTATATTTACAGAATCAGCATGAGCTAAAATAACATCTCCGTTTTTTCAGTGTATGTTTATTATTATGGCATACATGCATAAATAACTCTACTTATATTGATATTAATAGCATTTTTGTATGATTTCAGTGTCCATGCAGTGTTTGTGCTTTCACTAGACACTGCTTATTGTACAAAAACAATAACAGCTTAATTTTACAATTTCATTACACCTTTTTGTAACTATAGACATACACTATGCTTAACTGTCATGGACTTTCTATGTCTTACAACCAGAATGTTTGACATATTCTGCAGAACAAGACAAAAGAGCAAAGGCATGGTTTGATGCTATTACAAATGATACGAACTTGTTGCAAGTTTAGCCAATAACTAAATTAATTATTTGAAATACTTTCCTGAATCAGATTTCAGTGACTTGGAATTTTCCACTTCTTTCATCTCAAATACAATTATTCTGAACCACCTGATTGTACTGTGGGACAAGAGTACTCCTGTTATAATAACAGATTTAGAGTCATCAACTTAAATGAAAATGATAATCAAACTGATGATCACATAAGTAGCTGTATGGAGTCCCCATTTCCTTCTTCAGTCTCACAAGTCACACCCTCTCCTTCCAATGACTATCTTGAAATTGAAAACAATGTATTCACTTGCTACGTTACATATAAAATTGTTAGTGACGATCTTGAGAAGAATGTATATCCAAAACACATGATAGTTAAAAATATAGAACAAAATGCCATGATATGTTTCATTTTTTTGCTGTTGCAGAAAGGATTGACACCAGTCCTTTCGTGTATAATAATCAGTTTCATTTTTTGCAGTCTCCCGGCATGTTAGATTTGTCATTTTACCATCAGTAGATGATGTTATGCTAAAAAAATTATCACACTTATTTCAGAAATTTTATTCAGAACATTCCAATTTTACACTGTGTTTTGATGATCTTGTTTCAAGCCATAGTGCTCAAAAATATACAAAAAATTTCGAGAAAGTCTGATCAGGGTTGTATACTGATAGCATACTACATAGGTAAAACTGGGAGTTTTACCGAAAAACAGAACTAAATGTGGTAAAATGATTCAGATTATAAGTCAATTGAAAGAAAGACATGTTCTCCAGCTTAAAACAGCAGCTAAGCAAAAGTAAAGGAGTTAAAATTGAGAGTTAAGGAGTTAAAATTCTTTTGGGAGGGGACAACCTAACAGCAGGTCGTGCAAGGTCAGCTAATTAGGATTGTTGGGAATGAAAACAGATCAGTTTCAAAATATCTGGTTTCCTACTGGTTGTCGAAGACTGGCATGCCAAGATGAAACTTCTATCTGTAAGTGTGTTTTACTGTATGTTTATCATTGCTATACATATATCAGCTGTATATCTCATGCCATCATGTGACAATAAAACATTCCTATAATGACATTATTTGCAAGATCAAACTTATTTTTTTGACTTAACGTATACAATATATGATACGTGTAGGTTATATGCAGGCAATTCCATTCTGTAATGTTGGTGTGCAAACATGTAACACTCCATTAATTAAGAAACCTGATTGGAAGAACCAATGTCAAGATGGATCCCTTTAAGTCATTCCATGAGTGTGAGCCTTTTTTAATTGCCATAGTTTAATGCCTAATAGTTGCTGCAGCTTTGCAGCTTCATCCCTTATTGAATAGAGAAGTTTCAAACATATACCCAAAAATATTCTAGAAGGGTTCTTGGCCTCTGGCTTAGTACAAAAGAAGATATAACTACGACATTATATGTTTTCACTGATAAAAGTTATGCCACGTTTGTCAAAGCCAGTTACGGTACCACTCAAGTTGATCATAGTTACAACCAGTGATAAAATCATTGACTACAGTCGAAGCTTGATTAGCATTGGTCTTGTTTGATTTTTTTTTTTGATATGAAAAATTGATTTCACCCACTTGTGATGTTTGTATATATATTTGTACGTCCACACTTTCATTTCTTCCATACAAGTTGTATTGGAGAAATAGAAACATTCAGAAGTCTTAGCAACCACCCACCCACACTCCTTAATGTTGTGGGTGTGGCCATGGCAAAGAAAATGGCAGCATACACATTAGACAAAGTTAAGAGCTTTCTAACAGCAAGATGATGGTACTGCCTAAAGACTTCTCTGGAAGTATTAGATTGTAGAGAGAGCCTCTATAAGTCGTAATAAAAATCCGGTTATATTTGCAAGGTGATAACATCAATTATAGGAATATTTTTACACTGTTTCGCTTCTTTATTTAAAATTCAGAAGAGAAGAGGGAGACTGCATTAACATTTAAAGATTCTGGCAATATTTGCAACTGAACTTTTTTAACACTAACCATACTAACTATGACCAGGCAGCTCTTATTACATGCTGAGTCAGCACAAATACCTCCTGAGAGAGAGAGGCAGTCCATGCAGCAATTTTACCCTCATTTCATTAATGTGCATGGCGTGATATGCAGAAACATACTCCATTTGGAGCATTTAAACGAAGTGTGAAAGTCATGCATGCGAGATCTTGGAGCAAATAAAAGCAAGACAAACACCTTTAAAATTTCAAAATGCATTACCAGTAAAGAATCAGTAATATCAAAGTTTGATTTGCACAATGATGTCCCTATTTTTTCTGGCAGTCACAGTAGAGCAAGTACAGAAGTAGATATCAAATTCATTATACACAACTTGATTTTTTATGGCAATTTTGATGACAGCAAGAGCCAATATCCTTCATTCTAGAAGATTATAAAGCGAAAGGATGTACCTGTAGATGAATATATTGTACACATTTGCAAATTCATCCATCTCTATTATGTATTGTAATATAAGTAAATGCCACTATGTGCATGCTGTCATTATTGTAATTATTATTGTAATTTATTGTAAATACTTGTAATTAACAATCATAATGTGTTGTCTTATTATTGCATATAAGTATATATGATCTCATTTTAGCTAGTATTACAAAGGTCACAACAATTTATGCTACATGCTCCATTGTACTATTGTTCCATTTTCAAAATTAATATTTCAGTCTGCATGTGACTGTATTGTGAATAAATGGCCTCTTGTCTCTCTGTAGAGTCTCTCTGTAGAGTTTTTGGTAATTGTAAAAAATTATAAATTGTGGCTAATGAAAATGAATTGGGATCTGTAAAACATCTTACAGTTTCCTGAATGTATAAGCAAGACCGACTGGAGGCCCAAAATGGAATACTAGACTCACACTGCGGCAATCTATCCTAATGCTGAAAGCAATTGTGCAAATTAGAAATTGTAGAGGAGATTGTTTAGAGGAGAAAGAGAAAATAATACTCTCTGTGTCATCTTTATCCACAAATAGGTACTTGGTGTAACATGTCCACTAATTCAAATTGAGACAAGTCTGGATCATCTCTTGATTCAAAAATATCTTGATTAAGGCTGTCTTTAAAATAGTTAAAAAACATAAAAAATTTAAAAAACAAGATTGAGTAGGATTCTAGAGCAAGTTTGTAAAGAAGTAATGGAAACAAGGATGAATAGGATTCTGAAGCACTGCCAATGAAAATAGAAAATGAAACTCCTACTCTTATTGTGCAAATTTTACTCTACATTGCATTTTGAATACCATCATGTAAGTAATTACACATTACTTTGCAATGAACAGTAGAAATTCCATCACTAGAGTTAGATTTTCATTTGGGATTTTCGTTGGTAGTCGTTTAGAATCCTACTTGACCTTGTTTCAATTACCGTATTTCCTTAAATAGAAGCCGTATTCGAATAAACGCCGGGGTAGCAATAGAATTAAACTATAAATACGCAACACCAGCCTAGGAGTGACTCAGTAGTCTAGTGGGCAATGCCTGAAGTTCTAGAAGTCAAAAGCTTGAGGCCACGGGTTCGAATCCCGCTCTGGGCCAAAGTTTTTTTTATTTTTTATATATTTTTTGGAGGTCCAAGTATCATTTTAGGAAATAGACGCCCGGGCTTTTATTTAAGGAAATACGGTACTTCTTTACAAACATGCTCTAGAATCCTACTGCATCTTGTTAAAAATTTTTTTGTTCTTGTTTCTGTTGATTTCTTAAAATATTCGTTATATTTTGTCAGATAGCGTCTATTGCCATTCTAACGAATAGTTAATCCTGTACTGATCAATGTTTAGTGAAAGCTGCTATACATACCATTTAATGGCTGTGCTACCCATTTAAGTCTATCATTTCCAATTTCTGATTTTCTTTGCTGTAATTGTTAATTTTCATTTCCTTCAATGTTGATTATTTATTTATGTAAAATATGATCTTTATGTATATATATTGTGCATATTTTTTGAATCTATTCATTCATTTATTCATTTGTCCCATTTCTTCGCTCTTTAATGGGTGCCAGCAGCTTTTGCTGGAAGCCCTTCAAGATGCTTCCTCTGCTCTCTCTCTCACTCAGTGAAATGCGTCAAACTACTTACTCTATTTTGTCAGTTTTACATGTCTTGTAAAAATAAAATAAAATACTAGTCTTGACATGAATCGTTTTCAAGAATCAGTGAGAGTATCCATCTTCCTTGCAATCCTGTCCTGTGTTGTTCCTGTTGTCAAGTTCATGATCATTGTGAATGACATTATTGTTTGTCATTTTATAATTATTTTAATAAAACAAAGATATTCAAGATTTTCTTAGCTTGAACTGGAAGCCTGGCACATCCACTAAGTATTGCTATGCACAGCCAGTTAAAAAAACAGCTTGCTTTTCCTATTTCTGAGATCTGAGCATGCGCAACCACACCCAAATTTTGGAGCAAATGTTTCTTTCAATCAATAAATGGTGGAATGTTGTAAGTTTTTCTTATTCAGTAGTCACAGTGTCTCTTCTTCCTTTCTGGGAGAATGAGGTGATGGGACATGGACCTGCGCATAGACTGTTGGAGTAGACAGGTGTAAGAATTAGCCTTCTAGCACCAGCCAATATAGAGATGCACACCGACAACTGGATTAACATGAAATGATACTGATGATGATGAGAAAGAGAGCAGAAAACTGCCGTTAGGCCGACTTTTCACTTTGCTCTTAGACAAGATCTAGGGCCACGCTAGTGGTATCTATTGAGTCCTCTGGTCAATATAAGGTCCTCTATAAAGTCAGACAAAAAAAGGAGCCAGTTTTTCCGGTATAGCAAGGCCACGGCAGCCATGTTCTTTTGGGGTGAATCCTACATAGAAATACTTCTGCATTGGTGGAATAGTCATTTATGTTTCTACACAAAATTATGATGTCAGGCATTTTCAATGTCTTTAATTGAAGCTCTGATAAAATGACTTCAGAAATAGACAAAGATTCTATTATTTCTACAGAGTAAGATTATATTTTTTATGAGGTGAAATTTTAAAGGCAAGTACTTATCTTAAATACAATTTTTTAAACTTAAATATTAAATGAAAGCATTTTAAGATTAAATAAAATATGTCACAACTTATTGTCATTATCATGATCACTGTTAATCCAAGACTGATATCTGAGTCGCAATCATTGTGTTAAAGAGATTATTTTTGTTGTTTTTATGTATAATGGTAAACATATCATTGTTAGAGTCAGTTTCAGTTATTCAAAAACCACCACAACAATGCCTTATAACTTGGTTCTTGCAAATGCTGGCCAATTAAAACTTTGTATGGCTGCATAATTGGTTCTTATAAAAATCTACATTAAAATTTGGGTTTCTATGTCTCTGAAAGTTTTTTAACTGGTTCTTCTGCTTAATATCAAACCCAGCTGCGACAATGAATTGGTGGGTCACTCGCAGTGAATACCATTTGCATCTGGTCATGTTAAGTCAAAAATAATCACTTTTTATTAAAAAAAATGAAACAAAACATTTACTCCACAGCCATTTTATATAATTGTTGTCATTATTCATTGGCAATACACTCCATGCTTTATCCATATTTCAAGCTCTATACAAACCAAAAACAGGCACAAAACCAAGGCAAGCACAAGTGGGAACTAATAGCAACCACAGTATAGGTACAATAGGTATTAATAAAGTAAAAGGTAAAGAAACACTTAAAGAAAGACAAGTTGCACATCTCATCCATATTTGGGTTGGGCTTCATGTGATGTAATGACAAATATTATTGATTTGCTTCTAATTTTTCTCAACTAAAAACTATGTTCCATTTTTTGGGTTTCAGAAATAGCTCAAACACATCTGATTCTCTGTCAGTGGCTTGAAAACTTCTTTGTGTAGAATTTTCTTTTTTTCCCTTATTTGCCCATTTGAATTCCTAGTTTTGCTGTGGTTCATAACTGGATACTCTGATTACCTTTAAAATCTGTGACACTACTGTATCAGTACTGATGATAAGTCGTAACTCCATGCTTAAAGATGCTAATTTTAAATTATACTTGGTAGAGAACACTCTTTCCTATCTGCCATAAAAAAGGAAGCATATTACTGAAAAAAGCCATGTATTGAGCTATCTTCAAGTTTGTACATCAAACATGGATGTCATCAAGCTAAAGTCATCTAGCTAACACTTAAATTGCAAGGGTCAAAAATCTTTTAAACGATTACTATAGGCATGTTTTACTGCCATAGACTCCAAGTTTATTGGTGAAACCTTTCCTGATACAAGTCCATGATTGTTTTGAAGCTCCTGTTTCATTACTGACTACTTGCCGTAATCAACTTAACCATGAATTAGTCAGCAAAGAACATATGGAAAATAAAACAGGCTTGGCAATTTCAAACCTCGTCCTTTAACTCTAACTATTTGAAATATGACAAGTTATCAAGATCTTTATTACATTTGTTGTTGCCATTTTGATACTTGCTGTTAATCGTTTCGCAGATCACCTACAGGGTTGTAGTCAAATATGATTATTATTGTAATTGATTACAATTGATAACATAATCATAATCACAATCAGATTCTTAAAGGCTAATAATCATGCAGTTATTATACATGTATACATAAATTGTACATGTACATGACTTCATGTATAGGTAAGGCAAATTGTATTAATCATCACATAGTGTAAATAAGCACAGCCCATTAGACAGTTACTGAAAGTGGTTAATTGGGCTAAAGCAAATGTACATTTTTGGTATTTAGTGAAATAGCTTCCATGTAGTGGTCTTGCTAGCACTTGGAAACCTCGTCACATTGTACGTTTTGATAACATTTCAGAGAAAGCATGGACAGTTAATATGAATGACACAAAACCAGCGTTTGACATCAACATGCTGAAGATGCATTACTGTAATACAATAGGCCCAAAACAACAACCCAGTGTAGGTAACAGGATATTAAGAGGCTTTGATCTATAATCCAGCACTAATGCAACACAAGGCCAAAGGGAATATTATAACCAGCATTTACATCTGACAAGTGAATAGGCAGCAATAGGTGTATGAGTGAAATTTTTTGCTACCAATCCCACAAGTAATGCATAATACTATTGATACTCTTTCCTTCGTAAAGAATTTTTTTAGTGGAGCACATTCCCTCCTACACATATGGCAGCGTGGTGAGTGGATATTGTGTCCAATCATCTTTTCACCAAAAAGACAGACAAGACATTAAAGAAAAAAGTCATATTGCAGTCTTTTCTGTTTTCATTTAAACTCTTCAAAATGAAAAATTGAATTTTGATTTTAAGTTTGTATTTTTAATTTTCAAAAATTGAAAATTGAAATGCTAACACTGATTCAATTTTCAATTTACAAATGATATTATTCATAACCATCTAGAAAATATTTCTAAGTTTCCATTGCCCAATCAGACTATTATACAGATCAGATAACAAAATTAAAAATTCATTTTTTTGTGTCCTTTTTTTTCATCAGAATAATAAAAAATTGACTGCACCCTTTCATGTTTAATTTTTTCAAATACCAAATTTTATGGGGGACAATGGGGGC
>NW_003546345.1:163064-168891 GCF_000090795.2 Amphimedon queenslandica | reverse complement strand
TTGCAAAAAACGGATGTAAACATACGCGCTGTGGTATCACAGAATATAGGCAGGTTAGACACTCTCCCTAAATAATTATCCACTCTTGTTATTAACCATAAAGCATTAATCTATTACATAACAATTAATATTATACATTATTTAATATTATACATTATTTTTAACAAAAAAACTAAGATAATGATAACCTTCTAGTTACATCAATATAAAATAACAATCCATTTTCAAATTCCGTCCATTCCCATAAATTAAATCATAAAAAATTTTATGAAATGAGTACTTCTGCAAAAAAGCAGCTTCTCTAATGTTGTACTTCGCTCTATCAGTATCTAAGGGATCTATACCATATGGACCAGGATGAGTTACATGCCCTCCACTACTTCTGTATAATTGAGCAGCTTCATTTCCATCGGGTAAGTGCCTAATATTAATCATTTTAGTACAATTATTCCTTAGTGCTAACACATTTGGGACTCTAGCAGATGCTAACCCCCTGCGCCTTCCTGTTTGAAAAAAAACATTATTTTAATAATAATTATAACTTTTAAATGTCAAATGTCACAGGTCAAAATTACTAATTTAATTAGCTGCCATTGTTAAGTTTGGATTACCTGGTATTGGGTGTTCATTCCAGGAGCTGATAAAGTTATTCATTCCCACAGTTACCACCTGAATAGTAAACGATGAGACACAGTATTTGTGCAAGTGGTCTTCCATGTTTATTGCATTACTTCCTTGCATTCTTACTAACACAGATTTAATTGGATAATTAATTCTTGTATTCGCTTCCACCCATAAGCGTTCAATAGTGTGATTCTGTGGAGCATAAAACTATACAGTTACTCCACTGAAAGATATCTACCTTTCTTGATGTCGATGTGTATTTAATAAAGGCATACCTGTAAAAATCTTCATAAATCAAAGTGTTGTTTTTTAGTGGTAATACTAAATTACCTACAACTTTTCCACTATGTCCGTCTATGCCACATATATGTGTCACACCAAACAAGACCAATTTTTCATTTTGGTCAACATGAAGTTTTTCACCAAAGTAATCTGCACGATAAGGCACTGGATTTAATTGCCTTTCTGCACCAACTTCTCTTGCTGTGATAGGCTGGGTTAACTTGTTGCAGCGAAGCTCCAACTCTTTTCTCAGAGCAACAAAATCCTTGAGGAAAGAAATCCAGTCATCATCTTTCTACTATAGCTTGCACCAACCTGAATAAGGATTAAATAATTATTCTAAGGGTGTACTGTTGAACTATATAATTATCCATTTATGTATTACAGTTTCACAGTAGTTGGGTTGTTGCTAATTGACATGTATGCATACAAATTACATTAGATGAGAATTATCACTAGAAAACATAAACAAATGTATAAAATTTGTAAAATTAAGAGAGTCTACATTGGGATGCTTTGATTGGCGAAAATTACAGGCACATCCACAAAAACAATATTTGGCTGATCAAAAAAAGTTTAATTCCTTGAAATCTCACCCATATGATAGTATGATGTTGTACATGTACATGTGTATGCATAGATTGTGGCCTGGGTCAGCATTTTAATTCATGCATTGTTTTTTTCTAAAGACCCCTATGAACTAAGACTATTTTCAATGAATATCATTACAAAAATGATATTCATTCATAATGAATACTTTTTCTCATACGGTATCCACCCACATTGTAAATTACTGATGGTAAGCAGGCCTCAAGATCAAAGGAAGATCAAAGGTGGTGACATCACCTGGCTATTTTTCTGAGTGCTACAAGGTACTACAGGCTCACATGCAGAATTTATGGAAGGTATGGAGGCCAGACTACATCATATAGACCAGGTAACTCTTGCTGCAGCATAGACTTCTTGCTATGCTTCATTCCGGCACCTTTGCCTTTTTGATTTGCCTTTGATGTGGACTTCTTGCCGTCAGTAATTTATATCATGGGTGGCTACCACAAATGATTCATTAAAAGTAGTCGTAGTGCCTAAGGGGTCTATATAGTACTGCTAAAAAATTTTAATTCCACAAAAAACAAGTCACATGCTCGAGTTTAATGCACATTCATGATCAGTCAATCATGGACAGTTTCATTATTGTTGAGGAGAGTCCTAGTTTAATAACCCAATCATGTAGTCTATGTAGTCTGCAGGTAGTGAAGGAGCGGGGCGGGGTGAGACTAGCAGTCTATGGTATTGGTGTACTGTCCCTCTATGAGGGCCAAGGGTTCTGCAACTGTCTCCAAAAGTGTACGGGATTAAAAACCCACCCAGATTTTGGCTGGATTATTGGATTATTTTTGTATTATTGTACTTTTTTGATTATATAGTTAATAAACAATTGCCAGTAAATTTCCGGATATTTTAACTGGATTATTTGGATAATTGCTTTGATTTTTGGATTATCTGTGGATTATCACTTAGATTATAGGTGGATTTCTGTGGATTATTGGATTTTTTGTTGGATTATTGGATTTTCTACAGGATTTTTTGGATTATTTAGGAAGTGTACAAGATTTTTCTTAGTTGCGGGCCCCTTGATAAGGGCAGAACATAAGACTATGTTTATCATTAAATTAGCACACAGCAAAATTTTTATGTACATTTTAAGTATATATGTATGTATACCTGTGAAACACTTGTTGCCACAACACTTTCAAGTTGAGAATCTGAAAGTCGAGATGTTGCTTGTATACCATTCTCAGCACAAAATCTTCTGACACTTCGAGTGCTTAATCCTTTCGTGTTTGGGTTCAAAGATTTCAATTCATCACAAATAGCTTCATACGACTTTCTTTCTTCAACGATTCTTTTGGTAAGAAAATTAATGATACCAGGCAATGAACCTATAGTAGCCATTTTAAACCACGCCTTTGACCATGCCTTTTTATTTTGAAGGCAGCATGATGCAAAACGCTGGCTATTTTGCGCATGTGCAGTCACAACGTGTGTTGACTGTTGCTGAAGAAAGGATTGAAGCAAGCGAATTCCTGACTCTGTACTGAGAGATTATATTGTTGAAATTATGGCGGAAGGGCAAGGTGTCCCAGAACTAGTGTTGAATTTGATCTACAGTCAAGATGGGAGCATCACCAGTATGGGAGTTCCTGTTGAAATAGTACGCAGTCAAATCAACTCAATTTCTCTTTCTCGGATTTTTGATGTAAGCACAGATAAATATATACTGCTACAAGATCTGCATGATTTGTGTGTACAGCCGAATAAGTTTTATCAAAATTATCACTGGCCGTTTTTTTTTCAACAGTACTATATATACGATGCATGCAAGCTAGTTCAATTATAATGGTAATGTCATGCATGCACTGTAATGATTTTGTTGATCTTAATTAAAATGCCAAAAGCAATTCATTTGTTGGTTATAGCCTTATTTATAATTGTTGACAACTTGTGATAGCATCAATCTACAATTGCATATAGTAGGATATAGCTATAATTAGGTACTTTAATAGGTAAATTTTTTATTTTGAATATATAATTAAAATTTATTTCGCTTCTACAGCTTAAAGTTATTCTTTGACGAATGTACCAGAATTTTTGTGATTCAGCACACATGCAGTCATGCATAGATTTCACAACCGCAACCTAGCTTAAGGTATAACGGTGTCACTGCAGAGAGCCACTGTATCATAGCGGCAATTTAACAAACTAAATTCATAACTACTTGATTATTAATTATTTGAAATGCATGAATAATAAGCCATATATTGCATATCAATAATTGTGATAAAGTAGTTCTATATTACACTAACTATAGTACTCATGTCATTAATGGGCTATTATTACAATTGTAAATTAAACAATTAAAAGATCCTTTAAACTATTAATTTTGTTTTAGTATCATTAGCTTTGAAACAGCCTAAAAACAGCCTAACATCATAAAAGCAAATGATATTTTGTGTCTGTGCCTTTGGTACTTCTTAGTCCCATAATGTTGCTAATGTGTCATATAAACATGATGGGATACAATGTTTACATAATTATTTGTCTTTTATTATAGCTGAACCCAGCAACAGTTTGGATTCAGCAACATCATGGAAGGAAAGTTTACTTTCCTGATATGGGTACGTCTGAATTTGATTTCTCAAATGACCTTGAGGACAGAGATTACTTAGTGGTACGAAGCCAAAAGGCACAATCAAGAGAAACCAACCTATCTGTTGATATTCCAGGTCCATCATCTTCTAATTCTGTTCCTGCTGTTACTCCCAGTCGACCTATAATTACAGCTAAGAAGACAAATGATTGTGCTACAGTAAAAATTATCCAAGCCTCAATGAAGCGTTTATCCACTGGGAAAGCAGAATTTGCACATCAAGCACAGACATTTATTGATATAAGGGATGATACCGCCAATGTAACCTACCCAACAAGCATGGTGCATAGAAAATGGGGAAATGATTATGTCATTGTTACAACAGATGGATTACCCATTGAAGATTGCTCTGGAACCAAAGGTGAGTGCATATCTTATGACATTTTATAGTAGCCACAATTTATTGCTTTTAAAAACGTCATTATCTTAGTATTGTGATGTACACAATTAGCAAAAATTAATCCTTAAAAAAATTTGCCTCCCTTAGTATAATTTATTGACATTATTTTATTTTTTTACAAATTTTGTTCGAGAAATTTGCTGTAGAAGTTAAAAATTAGAGCTAAAGTTATTTTGTACCAAAAGAGTGAAGTTGCCAAGTGCACAGCCTGAATTATATTAAAATGAATAATTAATGCATTTGTTTTGTAATAGGTCTGAGGTTTTGGAAGGTTGGAAGTAGGAAATTATATGCTGTTAAAAAAGATCAAAGTCTCCGGAAAAGGGCTAGCATGCCTTTAGATGAAGAAAGCGATGATGAGGATTTTATTCATGTGACACGATCGAAGCATCCAAAGCAATGCAACAGCACCATTCTTAAGGAGTTAAAGGTTTTAAAAAAGGACATTTACAAGATGTGAAAAGCAATGCCACTCCCAGTAGTCCTATGTGATCAGCTTAAAAGCACCTTTCTGTGTAGCATTTGTATGGAAGCACCACCTAAACCTCCCATTGCATTTAGCAGTTGTTGTAAGAGGATATTAGGCTGTAAATCTTGTGTAGACATGTGGTACACATCTGGGAGTAGTCAGCAAAATCCAGCTCATTGTCCACATTGTCGTTCCACTGAAAGTCGTGAGCCAATGCTCATTAAAGGTCTTGATGACTTTCTACGATGTGTTGCTACTTTCATCTCCCCTGACAATGAGCAAGTCATTCGTGTTGAGTAATTAACAATGAAATGTTTGTGAATTTTTGCATTAATTGTCTTGTATGACACTGAATTGATTTATTAGATGTTTGACAAAAATTGTATTTAATTATCAAAAATTACAGTTGTGTTAAACATTGCTCTAGTCTAAGACATCTAATGACGTGAAGATTGTAGACGAGTATATACATAACTAAATATAAATGTGTAGGTCAATTTAATTTAATGATAGCTTAAAGGAAGATTTTCATTGCTTATCATTAAATCCTTGCTGATATCCCCCACCAAATTTAGCATTAATCCAGCAAATCAGTCCTCAATGACCCAGAGTTAGTCCATAGTCAGTTAAACTTGACATCAATCCCTCCTGAGGATGACTACAACATCTAATTGATAAGATAGGTTGGTCCTCAATTATGGCTTTCAGGGATGTTATTCCAAAGAAATAATTATTGTGTCAGAAACAGGCCTAGCATAATTGTCAAGAGTACATAAATAGCTATAGTAGTAAATAAGAATAGACATTTTTGATATAAGCATATTTATACATTAAATACTAT
>NW_003546345.1:153341-161872 GCF_000090795.2 Amphimedon queenslandica | reverse complement strand
CATACACTTTGAATGTTTTGTACAGTGTACCCAGACTTTACAGGGTTTTATTTTGTTGGCATAAAATTTCATAAATTTGTTTGGATTTGTCATTTATTGGTATCGTTTTCACAAATTTTACCTTCTGCAGCCATTTATCCTAATTAGCCACAAAAAAAATTTCAAATTTGCACGTAGTTTTATGAAAACAAAAAAACCACAAATTATTTTAGGTGAAATATAACCCCTACATGGTATCAGAGTACTTTTCACAATAACGCATAGTCCATAAGGCAGTTTCAAAGTATGTAAATTTTCCGCAATGTACAGTGTATTTATATACTTTGAAAAGTACTTTGCCCAGTGTCTGGATAGAGTACATTGTGGGCATGTAATTACAAATATTAATGGATTGTAGAATGAGAGTAGTAAATCAGATTGAATACATATTACACAAATACATAATATGCTAGTAGGATAAGCATTAACCTTTATACATCAATGATATTGAAACATTTCTTTCTCGCAGTTGAGTCATCAGAAGCCACGAATCATAAATTCATCACATAGGTAATGACAGACCTTAATGATTGTGGCTACAGCAGTATAGGAACATCTGATGTACAAGGTAATATAATTACTGGCTTGGATCAATGAACTGTGAAAAAAAGTTCAAACATCAATAAAACTTATGCACAGACGCAATTAACAGGGGTGCACCTATGACTGTTCAACACATTGAGTGGCAGAAACATAAATGGTTGAATGGGGAGAATGAAAAGAAACTGAGAAGCAGTTAACACTCCAGGCTAAAGAAAAGTGGGAAAAGATATAGAGTGCAAAACAGTCTAAAATATTCTACAGCTGTGCATTGAGAATTAAAATTCCCAATTTGTTTTTGTATCTCTGACGCTCAATATGGTGGACTGTCACCCCCCCTTTCTACATACATGTCAATGCTCTATGGTTCACGAAGATTAATGCTTTCCCTCATGAACCATATAGACAACATGTTACCCACCACTTTACAAAGATAAGATGATGAGTTGAGATAGTGAAAAAAGACCTGTCTCATGATCCAGACAAATCCCACCTATGGAGGAAGGGCCTGGTACACTGCTGAATATGCTCCTGTTCTGACATCCAGAAATTGACGTGACCAATAGAAATCATTTAAGACCTAATGTCACAGGAAATCATGAGATACAACAAAATGGCGGCTGAGGATATTAATTGCTTAGCTTGTGGAGACATCGCCAGTAAGCTACATCTTCTGCCAGAGCTGTTTCTTTTCCTCTAAAAAGATACTTGACTCAGAGATGCCAGGAAATGAATAAAGAAATTGACGTTCAGAATCTGAGTAGTAATTCTTGGGTGTGTAGAACTTGCTCTAAAGCTTACAGCACTCATTAGGAAAAGGAAGACTGTTTGTTTGCAGCTACAGCTAATGCTACTAATCTACTACAAGTACCTTGTACCAGCAACACCCCTTCCAGGAAAAGACCTTCTAATGTGGGACAAGCAGCTTGTATGATAGCATTGATTATTGTCAGCATTTAAAGTGTTATTGGGCAGATACGCCTTGTTAACATAAATTTGTTCCAGTATTTGCAGGAGGTGCCACAACAAAAATAATTGTTACAGAAGGATTGAAAGATGAAGAATTACTGAAGTATCTTGTGACTGGTATTGGAAGGTTAGTATCAGAGGAAATGAAGAAGCTGTGTCCTGAACGTATTAATTCTATTTTACATTCATTTAAGAGGTGTAACATGATTAAATAAAAAAAATTTTCTAGAGGTAGGAACCTACAGAGGAAATGAAGCTGTGTCCTGAACGTATCAATTCTATTTTACATTCATTTAAAAGGTGTAACATGATCAAACGAAAAAAATTTTTTCTAGAGGTAGGACAGTTTTGTCATACTTGAGTTTCATTATTTACAATTATTTTTAGATGATATGGTCCTGCTTGTATGATACTAAGTGCTTTCTTGATAAAGAAACTTTATGTCACCGGAGGAATTTAATGGATTGTTGGAATATATCAGCAACTGCAGCTGACGGTTTTAATTTTTGCAAAAACTTCAATGTCACAATTGTTCACTGCCACATCATTTCTGCTGTTATGGACCACCTATAAATGAGTAGTACAGATGATTAATCTAATCATCCTCTTCTGCATACACTATTTAAGGTCTGACAGTGATGACACGAGAAAGGATGCATTACGTAAATGCAGTGATAAAGGAAATAATAACAGAACATGTAGATATTTTAGTACATGATGAGTTGAATAAAGACACAAATGAAGATAAGGTAAGGTGTTATGCTACCCAAATACTTTTTCAAGGATTATTATATCTTGAATTTCGAGACAGCATCAAAGAGGGAGATGGAGACAGGATTCTTCAATGCTGGAAATATTTGTTGCTGCATTTGAAAGCCAGAAAAGGGAAGAATTACCGTATCAAAGTCATAAATTTGTTATCGCAATATCATTTCTTTCTGACTCAGAGACAATCAATGCAGCTGTTGTGGTCTCGTACTGTTAACAGGCATGGAATTCCAGGAAGACTATTCCTTGCGATTTGTTATTGGAACATTTCAATCGTTTGCATAACAAAGCTGTTTTAACCTTTCGAAGCAACAGGAAACCAACAGCAATTAAGACTATTGGTAGACATGTAGGTTGAATTAATATATCGCTGGATGATTACGACACGGAATTATCGTTACATGAGAGATCTGGCAGACACTCTGTTGCCAGCATTAATTGTTGGCAACTGCATGAAAGACATGTGGCTTCATAGTTGTCATACATGTAGTAGCCTGTGTAGATAATTACAATGCTTTTGGGTAATATTCTTCATGCAGTGGTGTAGGATTTGTTATCACACCACTTTGCATGTACCCTCTTGTTTTTTTAGTTTTTTTAAATTTAATCCTACTACTTTTTCATTTTTAATGCTTTTCATTTAATTGTGTATTTTAATGTTGTACGTGTGTACCTTAAGAGGTCCGTAAAAACTTGGTTGAGAGTACTACTTTTACAATGCTGACTAGCTCTACCATGTTTTGTTTTTAATCTATTGTATTATTTTATAATATAATCTTTATATTTCTAATTCTAAATAAAAATAATATAATAAAAATAATAATGTTATAATATTAATGACTAATCTAGTGAAAGTAAATAGTTACATTTAGAGCAAGCTATTGCTGCAAAATAGAAAAGTAAAATAACAGACATGCAGACTTGTTAGGAAAAAGTGAATCACCATCTTCAAAACTCTCAACTCTCCACTATGACCTTATCCCTAATATGCAAAGGTTTGTTAATCCTTGGACAGAATTTAACTCACAGATCACTGAATTCCTTTTTTGTGGAGTAATAAAAAGTGCATGTGAGGAATGAAGTGATCTTGTTCAGTCTCGAAAAATATGCACATCTTGTTCTTTTTGCATTTACATTTACAATCAGTCAATATAATAGCTGCTACCATCATTACCATAGCAGTGTAAACAATAACTGCTTAAGTCAAATTGTGCCTTTAGCTCGTACTTAAGAAGAACCAGAGGCCAGATAGAGGCTTTTGTGTACGTGCTAACACCTGAAAGAGGAGAAGCTTACAGAGAATCAAACAGGACTGATGGCCATTTTTATTTCAGTGACATGGCACACACACTGCTTCTACCACCAAACGCCATAAATTTACTCACAGACTCATGTGACTTCCATATTTTCATGTAGGATAACGTCAGATTAAAAAATATATGAAGATTAATGATATTCATGGTTTATGTAAGGATATTCATTAGCGCAATAACAATATTCATTGCTGAACATTAATGCTTTGACTTTCTTGAAATGGTATTTAAAGAATCACTACAAAATGAACAGAATTATGAATAATAAAAAACTGTATCAGGTAAGAGCAAAAAGGAGTGTTACGTCATGTGATCACTAAAATGGTAAAGTTGGTGGTTGTTTATATTGTAAAATCCATGTCCGACAAATCATACAGTACACAAGGCAAATGAGAATATCAGCTTCAATTGCAACTGAATGTACTATAAAAGAAGGGCCATAAGTTGTGTAGTAATTACAACAAGTTTATAAAGTATGAAAAAGTTATGCCGGAATATTTTTAAAGAATATTTAAAGTTCAATGATCTATAACTGCTAATCAGTGAGTGGTAAAAATTTGAAAATAGCACAAGGTATACAACATTTATTTTCCCATAAAACCGTTTTTGAAGACAAAAAAATTTAAAATTTTAGCTAAATGTACCTTAAGTAATATTGCTTGTAATCAGAAACCAATGTTTACTTCATACAATTCTCAAAATAAGTGTGAAATAGGAGGAAGGCAAATGTATCAACATTCTTAGGTCTAAGATTTGTCATCTTTTTTGTAATCCATCCAGCAAAAGAGATCTTCTCAGAAGGTCAGATGTAGCAGTTATAAGGAGTAGCTTTTTTCAGTCACTAATAAGTGAGGAAACCTCTCTCTTCATCATTTCAGTACAAGAGCAGGTTCCTTTATATAGTACTCATCCTCCACACAAGTCATGCTCCCTGGCTCTCCACTGATGCAACAGTATCCCCGAGAATAGCAGTGTCCTTAAAATTTTTAAAGAGTGGTTTACTTTACTGCTTCATACATCTCACTTTTCTGCATGGCCTCCATTTGTTTATTGATTTCAACACGTGCAATTTTTCTGTTCTTTGAGAAAGCTTCGTTAGGAATATCTAGTATTGATAGCTGCACATAGAATGGGTACTACATGTAGAGGTGACTGATTAAACTTTCTCTTTAGCTCATAAATTACAGTATCTTTAACTTTGGTGATTGATATTTTTGAGGCGTGGTAATCCTTACAGTAGCAAAGATTGCAACAATCTGCACCAAAGGACCATCCAGCATGAAATGTGTTGAATTACAGCGTTTCAATGCATCTTTTACTAGGACATGTTGAGGAACATCTAAATGTGCCTGTTCCTCTCTAAGAGACTCATTGCTACTACATTCTATCTGAAATATATGAAAAGTTCCGTTGCTACCGCTGTCCTTAGGCTAATAATTATTTTTGACACATTAGGCCCAGCACTGTTACAGAGTTGTAGAGTTTCAGCTACACAGCTCAAGTTTGGCTATCCTGTCGGTTCCAGTCCATTTACTGCATTAGATGCATTGTGAGGAACAAATGCACTTGTAACAGATTCAAGAATATGGCAATCATTGATAGTTTATGTTGATCTGCAAACCAGCACATTTTCCATCAATCAGTGATATTAGTAAGCTCTTAGTGTTATATAGCCCTTAACAACAGCACTCAGCAGAATGCAAATAGTTTTACATGTGTACACGACGGAAGAGTGTATCCTGGTTCAACAAAATTTATCAGAGCTGAAACCTCTTCTCTCCTATTTTAGCTATTATATTAGTTATTTCCTTCAAACTATTAGCTGGATATTTCTTCTGAATAGAGAACTTGTTTTGTGATTTGGACAACAGAAAAGGTGACCTTTAATGCTAAAAAGCAACTCTGCTGGTGGCGTGATAACTGATTGTCATTCAAGTTGTGCCACCATGGTAACTTAAGCATAGGCGGTTCCAGGATTGTGGAAGCTGATGGGCAAGGAAGAGAATAAAATGGCGTGCAAAGTGCGCCGTGATTTTGACCATGCCTACTTTTTCCCGCTGTGTGGAACTATGTTTTTCCATAGTATTAGGGGCCTCGCAATATTTAATTTTTCAACCATTGTCATCATCTGTGCATGTGCCGTGAGTGACTTTGTGATTGACTATGAGACTCTAGTCTCGCTAGCCAGACCATTCCCCAGCCTACAGTCATTTCCGTCCACCCCAATGACTGTAGGCAGGAAATGGTCTGGCTAGCGAGACTAATGATCAGACTCAGCATCACTAGAAGTAGAAGTATCACAAGGAAGATCATAATCATTAGTCTCTAATTCTGTGAAATCAACTGACACTAGATCTGGCTCATCTATAGAAATTTCAGGTAGTAAATTTTGTGTTCAGCAGGCTGCCATTAACACAACTGATGATTTATGACAAGCAGTACTTGCTTATTTATAGATCTATACATGTTAGCTATTAACCTTACTTCTTTCAATAAGGTCGTCATCATTGGTATTTCTTTTTTTGGTTTAGGAGGCAAGAAAGAAAGGAGAGATGCTTGACACTTGGTTGCCATTGCAAGAAATCATTACAAAATTAACATTCAAAATATTCATGAAAAGTTAATTTTAATAACAATAATAATTAATTTTAATGATTATGATGACTTCCTTTTCCTGTTAAAACTTCAGGGTGGGCATTGCCACCCCTGGAACCGCCTATGAAGCTAAGAGTCTTTTTAGTGCACCGCTTACATTAAACTTTTTTAAAGTCAATTAGCTGGAAGTGCTCCCACCTATTGTTTCCTTCCTAGTTCCCTCTAGTTGCAATCATAGATGCTACATAAATTTGTTAAACGTGTCAGGGCATGGTTTTCATATAATTAATTCAGCAATAACTATTGTGATTATGAATATATGACTAGGATTTCGATGTTGATCCTCATATTCGCATGTGGGTTTATTTGAATGAATATTCTAAACATTCCCATAAAGCTGAGAGCACATGGTTTTCAGACAATGTACAATTGAAGATGAAGTTAAAGACCCTGTAGATGTTGCTGAAGATGAGCATCCAAAACAGACATGTTTGTCTATATGAGTTATAAAGCAATTCAAAAATGGTGTGTCGGTAGGAAGTTACTGAAGACAAGAAAGGTTATGTTCGAAACAGTACACGTTATAGTAATAATTGGGCTTTGAATAACTTTTACTTGTGATTAGCTTCTCCAAAGGATTGTTTGAGCTAGCAACATTACACCAGATATACTCCGATAATCATAAACTGTGTCATTGCCCCTGCTGCTACAATATGGAAACAAGCAATGATAATGGCAAAATACCCAATAATGTTTATTTTGAACATTCTTTCTGGCGGACTTCAATATGTGTTGAGAAAGCCAATGCGTTTAACATTTTAGATGACAAAGATCTTAACTTCGTCAGATTCGAATCAGACATTGCTTTGATTACCTTAAGCTGTCAACAATAAGAATCCATGACATTGTTAAGTGACAATGTCATGAATTCTTATTTTTAAAAGCTTAATAAGCTTAAACGAGACGGTGTGGTATAAAAGGCGTTGCCTTGGGCATGGTGGTTTCCATTTTTTTACACGTGTAAAAATGTCTACTGCTGATGGTATTGGTTCTTTGAAGAAACGCGCTAGGAGAGAGGGGTTTCTGTTCCAAATGGAGCTAAATTTTGGTCAAAAGGAAGACAAGGATCATTTTATAGCTAAGCTTGATCGAGTAAAGAGGTCTTTGGCTACTAAGAGGAGACGACCTATTGACAACTTGGAACTGCTGTCTCACTTGCTCGATCTAGCTGAAAAGGAGGGCTCTGGGGTTCAGTCTCATGATACACGTAGTTCTTCTGCTTTGCTGAATACTTAAGGTAGCTATGTTGTGTTTCAATTTTTAATGATATTATATAAGGTATATACATCGGTGATGGGGATGAAGAGCAGCCATTGTTTGTGAGTCAAGTATCTGCTTTTGAGGATTTGGTTTTGGGACTGACACATTGGTGTACATGTGGCATGATCGACCGAAAAATGATAAGTTACAGACTGGTATCTTAGAGTATTATTTCATAATTTATTTTCATTGTTATTACTGGTCAGATAATTTGTACTAAATTTCAATATCAGTCGTGCAATCGGAAGGAATGGTTGGCCAGCTTGAGTTTATTAGGCAGTAGATACCTAATTAATCAGAAGTAAGTATAAAGTGTAATGCAAAGTAATTGCATTAATAATATTTTAGGCTCATACATGCATTTACTTGTGCTGGAATGCTCCCGTCACACTACTACCATTTTTGTAGATTGGCATCTCTTGGTACAGTTGGGAAAAGGTACACTGATACAGGTAATTTTAGTCTTAAGCTTCATTGTAATGCTGTGTTTACTATTGTATATAAGTCAAAGGGATGTATAGCTGCCATTGAAAGCTGTGCCGAAGCATCAATGATGAAGGCAATTGATGAAATAAAGTCAACTTCAGATTGTCAGACGAACGGAGAGGTACAGTTTATTAATAATAGTACATAATTAGTATTATTAATTTGTAGTGGGTCATCACTAATGCTCGGCATGACTCAACTGCTAATGCTTACCATACAACTGTGCCGTGTCTTTCTGGAAGGTACACTTGTATTTGTAGTGTATCTTACTTAACATTGTACATCAGTTTTTTAGTATCCACAAGATTGTAGGCTGACGCTTTCCAGAAAAGAACACACCTGCGCTCAGATGAGGGAGCTTGCCTGTACTAAGGAAGTGTTGCTATTAGTAATGTCAAAAGGTACTGAAAGATGTGAATGAATTTTTTTAATGAAATCTGAAAATAGGATTGAATGTTACAGAAATAGCCCATGATAATTCACTGCCCGTGACATCATATA
>NW_003546345.1:134482-152132 GCF_000090795.2 Amphimedon queenslandica | reverse complement strand
GATGATGAAGATGATGAAGACATTTTTCTGGATGGTGATGAGGTAGATGAGTTAGACGATGAACAGGAAGACTATTGAAGTATACTTGTGACTGTTGTTGATGTCATTGTTTCTTGCTACATTTTGTAAAATTTGAAGTGTTGACGTAATATTTTTGATTATATGTACATCACTTAGGATATGTAGTGTAGGTGAAATGGTTGTGAGCTGAGCAAGTTATACAAGCATGGACATATTTACAAAGAGGAATTACATGTATAATGAAAAAAGCTAAGTTTACAAACATACTAACAATAATTAATTATTTGTGACCATAATTGACAAAAGGTACCTTATGGCGGATCGGAAAATTGGTCTTTATAGCCTTAAAAATCCTACTTCCTGAGCTCTATTCATCATAAAATTGCTCCAGAGGATGCAAAAAGTTACTATGTAACTTTTAGAAACAATTGTTGACTAACAGAGCACTCACAGACTGATATTTTTCATCATAATGATGAATTTTAAAATCCGCCATAAGGTACCTTTTGTCAATTATGGTCACATTTTTATTATTAGGATGGCTGAAATTCTGTGTATGGGATGCCTGGTGGATTTCGGTACCGCCTTCTCAGTTCCTACTACACATAAGTTATTACTCAGACTTATATCAATATATGACTCACAGTAACAATGCACACAGGCATTATCTCCCTCTTGTCATCACTGGGGGTGAAGGTCTGCCTCAGTGCCACATACTGAGGTTCCTTCCATACTCAGATCCTCGCCAGCAGTGACCAGGACTTCCTGTATAGGGAGTACCTTTTAGGTGCATTAGCAAGACTGGGGCCAGCACTACCCCTGAGCCATGACGGTGGTTCTTCAATGATACATGGCGTCAGGTTGCAGTGCGGACACACATTGTCCCCACCAAGTACTGAAGGCTCATCACCATCCCCGTATCCATTCAGCCCTATTGATATTATCCTTCATTTTAGTGATTTTTTTATTTATAAATTTTTAAATTTACTTCTTCCAGAGGACCGTTGAACATTGCCACTGCCAGTCGAAGGACCTGGACAAGGATGAAGACCAGGGGGGTCTAGTGATGCAACCACTACTTGAAGACGATGGCTGGCTGCTGGTAGTGGTTCGACTGGTTTATTGTGTAGTTGTGAGGACTATATCTTCACCACTAGCCTGTATAGCCTGCCTGACAGCATCATTGACAGCCTGTGTTAGGCTGAAGACAGGTCTTCATTATACAATTTGAATCTTCAGAAAAAAACATTTAATGAAATTTGATAATAATTATTTTGACTTGAAGTAAACTATACCGTTTTGTTTGTAGCCATGCTGTCTACATGTGCTTGGGGGTTTATAGCCTCACCATTACAAGTTTTCATGTTATTTTGGTGCGTTATGCCACGGATTGAACCACCATAACAGCCATGCCATTGTGGTAGCCATTTGTGACCATAATTGACAAAAGGGCCTTTATGGCGCATTTTAAAATTGATTGTTATAATGAAAAATATCAACGTGTGAGTGCTTTGTTAGACAATCATTGCTTCTAAAAGTTTCATGGTATCTTTTTGCATCCTGTGGAGTAATTTTATGATAAATGGGGCTCAGGAAGTTGGATTTCTTAGGCCATAAAGACAAATTTCACTACCCGCCATAAGGTACCTTTTGTCAATTATGGTCACATTTTGTAACTTTCAAAAGCAGCTGCGATATTGTGCCCAGGGCCCTCCTTTTATACGGTGACGGGCGGAAGCGATTCTATGACGTTGCATGGATAGTATTATAGTGCACCTTCTTCTTTAAGCTGTCAACAATAAGAATCCATGACATTGTTAAGTGACAATCTTATGAATTCTTATTTTTGACAGCTTAATGTAAAACAAATCAAAGTAATGCCTGATTACTGTGACTTAGAAAATGCTGAAGAACACACTTTCATTAATTTTATCAATTTTTAATGAACATTTAAAATGTGACCAGATATGAGAAAACAAGGCTACAAACTCAAAAATTGAAAATGGACATTTCTGCTTTTCTTAATTATGCACAGTTTATCCTTCCTTTTGGTCTTTGTTCCATGTCATTTGACACAAATAGGCCGAGTAAGTTATGCAAAAGAAGTTGAAACGGATGCAATTTATAGCCAATTTTATCATCATAATCTTGCATTATTTACAAGGTGTACAACAACAGAGAGGTCTTCAAATTACCTCTTTTAACTTATTCATTCGCAACCCTGGTACCAAAGGAAAAAGAATTTTTTACAGAATACATTTTTGATGTAATCTCAGCTTTGATAAGGTACCACCAACATTTATGTAAATGCTTTGGCATTGGTGGGGCTGATTGACCAACAGGAAGTTTTCCTGATGCTAAAAGTGCTGCAAAAGCAAGTCTACATTAATGACAGTCTTGAACACCAGTTTGATCAATTTGGTATTGGCATTGACTGTATCTAAATGATAAATGAATGATGTAGAGTGAATTGTGATCAAACCTTAGTTATTTTCTGGTTTTAGTGCAAATTAATGCTTGTACTGGCTTCTTAAGGCCACTAGCAATGGTAGCAGACATATAATCTGAAATATTTACTCCACCAAAGCTGTCATATCCTATGATAGACAATGTCACCCAATGATTGCCAGCAACATACAGAACTTCGAACAAAATCAAATGCTAATGTTAGGACACATTATGAAGACCACAAAGTAGGTAGAAGCATTCCTTGATCAGTAACCCAGCGTTCATCAATTTGTGTCCGCCATTCAATCAGATTAAGCACATCATTCCTTAACTGTTAACATACTTAAAACCTCCTACCTCTTTTTTGTGATGGACATCAATCAATTTTGAAAATTCTTTTTCATTGTTAACCGTCTGTTTTGACTTTCGCTGTCTTTCTTTAAGTCTAAAAAAAACATCACTTGGTTTCAGAATCTCCTATAAAAAGTCTGCATACATTTTTTTAGCAATATCAATATTACATTATCCCTGCATTACATTTCTTCACATCATCAGTAATACTGTAATACTGTAAAGCTTGATATATTTGTTTGTCGATATTTTTGTGGTTTGCTCCTGGAGGGGCAATTTGTGGTTTAGTTTTTGTGGTTGACAGTTTACATAGCCTATAAGGGGATGGTACTTCAATGATTTCGTGTGTTTAAATTTCGTGGGCAGCCCCATAACCATGACAACCACGAAATTTACTTTCCACAAAAATTTTAAGCTACCCAGTACTTAATTTAATTCTTATTGCAGCCTTATTTTTAACTACGCTACTCTCTCTAGGTTCATCACACTTAGCAAAACTAGAAACCATTTACTTACTCCTTCCATTAACAGTATAATAGCATTTCTTTCTCCTCTTTCTTTGATGGTCTGTACTTGCTTGGTTCATTTGTTACAGTCCCATAATATTGAAGTACACGTGTTAGCCACAGTATCTCCCTGTTCTCATTGCCACACCATCTCACTGCTTTGAAGGGACACATTCACAGAAGCACATCATCTTGAAAAACTGGCTTGATTTTCAAGACGACATCATTAATGATGATGCGTAGTGTTGATAACCATTCATAATGAATGGCTGCACCTCTAAAAATTAAGGCAAAATGGCTCCTTGATTTGTTACTTGTAAATATTCCTAGTGTTTCTTCACTAAAATGAGTATCCTAAAGTAGCAAAAGAGCTGATTTGGTCAAGAAAAGTGTTCTACAGATGCCTAATCCTGGTTCTACACCTGATTGCTCTGTCTTTACTGTCTAGACATGTCTAAACACGTGTTACTACTATTAATTAATGATCTTTTACACGCCCAATTTAATGATATTTCCTCTACAGTAACGTGTGCATCTATTTCCGTGAACACATCCCTTTAACAGCCACACAATTATCCTCATCTCACTCCTCATCTTCTCCCTGCTCTCACCGCCATACCATCTCCCTGCCCTAACAAGACACCACCTCTCTGTTCCCACTGCCTCACCGTTTCCCTGCTCGCACTGCCACACCAACTCCCTGTTTTCAGTGTCTTGCCATCTCGCTTGTGTCACTGCCAACCATCTTTCTGCTCTTACTGTCTCAGAAAGTCCCTGCTTCTACTGCCACACAATGACCCCACTCTCAATGCCAAACAATCTCCCTGCCCTCACTGCCACTACAGAAAATTGGTGCAGCATTGAGAGAGGGAGATCCCTCTCTCAATGCTGCACCAACTTTCTGCTTTCAGTGCATCACTATCTCCCTGCTTTCACTGCAACACTAAGTTTCTGCTCTCAATGCCACACCAACTCCCAGCTATCACAGCCTCACTATCTCCCTGCTCTCAATGGCACACCATCTCCCTGCTCTCACAAACTCACTATCTCTGCTTTCATGACCACAATATCTCCCTGTCATTTTTGCAACACCATCTCCCTGCTCTCACTGACGCACCATCTGTCTTCTCTCACTGCTTTATGATTTGCTTTACAAGAAGAAAAAAAACAAAAAAAAAGGAACGAGTTGTGAGACTTAAGTAGAACATGAAATATTTTAGTACCAAAATAAAATGAAAAATCTCAGCCTGATTAGTGACTTTTGGCATTTTAAACTATAAATTTAAAAAAATACCTAAAACATCATTTTTTTAACCAAATTCGAATGATAAAACGGAGTCTCATGTGTCACTTCTAATAAACTTCACATGAAAAGTGAGAAAAATAAAGGAAATAGTGATAATTAAGTAAACATGACACATGTTAAAACTAATTTTAAATGTTTATAACTCACTCTCTTTTGTCATTTTATGTATTTTATGCTGTTTCATGAAATTGAGAAGGGAAGACAAATAAATTTTTAAGAACAAAATATTATTTTGGAATTGAACCATGAAAGGCAACTCAGTTATCATTGACTTCTGGTATTTTAAACTATACTATGACACTGAGAAAAGAAGGATGTACTGCTGTTACTACTTGTTTCTTTGTTTCCTAATCTATCACATATGAGACAGATTAGGAAATGAAGAAACAAATAGTATAAGCAGTACATAAACCACTTCAAAACCGATTTCAAATTATAGGGACTTACTCTGATCAGACACTTCTGAGATTTTGAACTTAAGTATAAAACTGAAAAACTAGAAATGAATAGTGAAAACTAAGAAAAAGGTGACTAATCATTTCAGAATCAACTTCTAAATGTACAAAACCAGTCTGATTATTAATTTCTGGTATTTCATATACTGTGAATATAAGCAAAGAAAGAACTAATACTGAGAAGTATGAGTACTGGAAACGTCATTATAACTAAACATAATCGATAAAACCTGAGTCTAATCGGTCATTTCTAGTAAGAAACTAAGAAAAGTAACAAATACGCATTTTACAATCAACCTCGGATGAAACTGACAAAAGAAACAAATAGGAAGAAGTACTACATGAAACATCATTCAACACAAAATTTTAATCTTAAAACTCAGTCTGATCAGCCACTCCTGGTGTAAGTTACACTACGAAAGTGAGAAAAGAAGAAAGCAATGCTACAAAATTAGTACACAACATTTTAAAGCAAATCTTAAATGATAAAAAGTAAATTTGATCATTCATTCTTCTTGAAACAATACTAAGAAACAGAAAAGTAGTACTGATTTAGGAGTACAAAAACATTTTGAACCAATTTAATAATCAGAACTCGATTCGATCAGTCACTTTCATTATTAGAATCAACCTTAAATGATAAGAACTCAATCTGGTCAGTCAATTCTGGTATTTGAAACTATACTATAGAAATGACAACAAACATATACTGAAAAATGAGTAGTACATGCAGCACATTTTATGATACCAGACAGAATAACAACAATGTCTCTTGAGTCTCTTCTCATATAACTATACTTTTTATCTGAGATAGAGAGAAACAATTGGTTAGAATCAGTACAACACTTGAAAAACCAAACTCAATAAACCACTTTTGGTGTTTTACACTACACTATGATACATAGAAAAGAGCAAAAAAAGACATTAAACATCATTTCAAAAACAAACTCAAATGATAAGAACTGTCTGATTAGTCACTCTTGGTAAAAACTATATGAGAAAACATAGTAAGAAGTTAATACGACATAAAACATCATATTTAAACCAATTTTAAATCATAGAAACTCAGTGTAATCAGTCACTTCGGCCATTGTAAACCATACTACACTGCAAAAAAAATTTCCATAATTTAACCTTTTAAAAATGTTGAAAACTATTGAAACTGAGACAACCATGGAAAATTTTAGAACAACCATTTTATTTTACTGTTTATTTTAAACAATTTTTATATTGATTGTATTAAACAATTAATAATATTCATAATCAGACAAGTCAATAGTAATAACAAAAATCATGTAGTGATTAATATAAGAGAATAATGAGTGTCACAATTACTAGACAATATAATTTACAAAGAAGAGTCTGCATAACTTCTGATAGAAGTGGTTACACTAAGATATGAACAGGTTTTTCTCTGGCCTGATGGCAATGAATATACGAATTCTTGGAGAAACAAGGCACAGTCTTTAATATCTTTAAAATATTCCAAATTGAAGATGTAGTGAGAAAATAGCCATATCCCAAGTGCCTTAGCAAACAAATTGAGCTTTTTAAGTATTTGACCCTCAACAAAGGCAATGTAAGAAGGTTCCCCTACTCCATTAGTGAAGTAGCCAATTATAGGATATGGTAATATGCTTTTTTGAGCAACTTCTCAGGATTATCCATTAACTAATATAATAATAATAATTTAAGCAATAACACTAAATTCAAAATACCTGATATTGTTTGTATATGTTGGACAAAGTCTTCTTTCCAAGCATTTGCACAAGCATAGACAGAGCTAGCTTTTCATTGCATTCTTCATCATCTAAGAGTATAATATAAATTTATTGCATCTGCATGGTCATTAATATATACCCTCATATGCTTCCTTGTATTGTTGTCTTGTTTGAACCATAGCTTTAGATTTGAGTGACTCAGAGAATCAATGATAGCTGAAACCCAAGTTGACTTCCAACTTTCTAGACCAGGCATCAGCCAAAGAAGAAATGAAGATTTAAAAATAATAAAAATTAAAAACTTACAATAGAATACGTCTTTAAACATGGATATAATTCAAGTACGTGAGAAACTGATACGAATCCTTGTCTGCCCAAACCATCTCACGCCTACGTGCATATGTATCCTCATTAGCTTTAGAAGAACTTGCTTCCTAGGGTTGCTCATACACATTTCTGATTTGATCTTGTCTATGTTACGATTAAAGCTAGTATCATCACTAAAATTGTGCTGCAGAGGAGGATAGCGACTTGCTAAAGTAGTTGATTTCGGTCGTCCTCTCTTGGACACTGGAGCTTCTGAAGACTCATTTATTTCTTTGTGCTTAACACTAACATTAACATTATGTATTCTGTCAATAATTTTTCGCTCCCATGATTCCTGTCAAATTTAAAATTTACATTATAGGAGTTTAGTAATCATTGTAATCTTTCATATCCTGATACAGCTTGTCCCTTATCTTTCATAAAGACATATTTTGAAACCAATTTACGAGCCACGACAGTACTCACAGCACTTTTAGGGTTTGGCCAGACTGTGTACATTTGTTACTAAATCACGGACAATTTCAGATCGAATCTTTGGGGTTAGTAGTCTCCGTGCTTCAGTCTCAGATGGAGCATTGATGCATTCCATGATCGATGGTCTCCAAGTGTCAGGAATACAAAACTTTGAAGATACATGCAACGATGAAATCGAACTACTGCATTCATCAGAATCAGTACATGTCAGTGGTGATGGAGATGAAATAAAAGAAATTGGAGACAAAGGAGCGTTGTGAGATAGTGACGATGAAAAACTTTTCAATGTCAATTTATGTGAAACTGGTGATGATGGTAGATCTGATAGTGAGGGCGAATGTGTAATCGGCGGTGAAGACATACTTGGATTAAGTTGAGACGATGAATGGCGCAGAGATGGCACATCAGTTGAAATTACCTCACTTTTGTCTCCTAAAACCTATAAAAATGTGTACTTAGTACTCAATAAAGTGACCATAACACTAACATGATTAATAAATCTACAAATTTTCTTTGTTGGACCAATCTTTTTACAAATTCGTTTTACATCTACTGTCAAATCTAACAAAGCTGGACAATCAACCAGCTCCTCTGAAAGTTAGTAATTAATATTTTAAGTGAAAATGGCAAAAATGATGACTGATGGCAACTCACCATCAAAGGCTTGACAAATCTTCAATGGTATTCCCACATCTGTGTTCAAAAACTCCGAAAGAGCCGAAGGTGACAATTTTTTTAGCGCTTCCTGGTCCATTTTGACTGAAACTAATAAAGAAAGAAGAGAGCGCATTTAAAAGACACAGCTAGCACATGCACTACCTTGCAATCACGTGACAAAACTGGGCAAGGCCATAGTTGTGGTTCATAAATGAACCACACCCATTTATAAAAATGGCTAAGTTGATTCACTGATTTCTTGTCCACTTTGTGGGCTCTCTTTTCCTTCTGTCCGTGCTTATGTCAGCCACGTGAGACTTGTTCATTTTAGGGACAATAATATTAATCTCATTTGTGGCATCAACAGTTGTGTCACTTCCTTTGAATCATTTGCTGGTTTCAACTCTCATGTATATCGACATCATCGAGATGCATTAGAATTGACAGCAAATTTAACAAGTATAATGCCTCCTTGACCAGAGCTTTTAATGTCAGAGAGGGAACTGCTTGCTGTTGCTGAAACTGAAGCTAATCAAGAAGAAAGTGATGCTCTTGAACAATCTACGGCTTCAATCGTCTCCACTGCTACAAATATTCCACCTGATGCTACGTGTGATGATATTCAAAAACTGTCAGCAAAATTTATATTACATCTCTCAGCAGCACCACCTTTCTCAGTCAGCTATAAGTGATATTGTTGAATTTTTCCAAAATTATTCAAAGTATATTGTTGCTTCCGTCTCATCACTAATATCTACACGAATGCAAGGCTTAACTACTCAAGATATTGCATCACAAGTATGTCACATCAGCGATGGTGCCATACCAAATGTTTTTGCTGGACTAGAAACTAAGTATTTACAGGATAAATACTACTTGGAAAATTTTACTTATGTGGTAAGTGAATCTGGGGATATATCACAATAACATTCATATAATTATTAGGAACCTCAGGAATTATCATTTGGAAGCCCTTTTTATTGAAGCCAGATCACTGGAGCAAAAAAACGTCTTGTTCAAAGAACAGACAAGTTTTCCTGCATCCTGCTACTTGAAACTTTAAGGTCTGTATTGTCTAATGCTAGTTTATTAAATGAAATTGTTAGCCATCAATCAGATAGTCATCACCTTCATGATTTTTGCCATGGTGTTGTGTTTGCATCCTTTTTAGTACTGATAAACAAGCATTGCAGATTGTTGCATATTTCGATGAACTTGAAGTTGCAAATCCTTTAGGCTCTTACATTTCAAAACATAAACTAGGCTTTGTTTTTTTCTTTCTAGCAAATATTAGACCTCATTTTCATTCTACATATTTATCATCATATCTTGTTTCTGTTGCCAAATCTGAAGATATTAATCACTATGGCATTGATAATTTTTTATCCACATTTGTTAATGATTTTAAAACTCTATATCTTGAAGGTGTTACAACTTCTGATGGAGCTGTATTTAAAGGGTGCACTGCTAGCATTTTTAGGGGATAACTTAGCATCACATTTAATTGGAGGTTTTAAAAAGGGTAAATCATTTGCACTGTGGATATGTAGATCATGTATCATTACAAATGAAAGCTCAGTTGAATGTTTATCTGAGCATCAGTGTACGTTACAAACCCCTGAGGCTCATGAGTATCAGTGTCTTTCACTTGACGGGCCACTATATTCTCATTATTCAACGCTTTATGGTATTAACAGAAGATTAATACTTGAAGATGTATCAGGATTTTCTGTAGTTACAAATTTGCCACATGATATAATGCATGATATTTATGAGGGTGTTGCAAAGAAGGAGTTAAGTCTGTTCTTAACGTATTGTACTAGTCATGGCTACTTTACAATTGATAAGCTAAATAAGCGTATTCAACACTATGACTTTAATTGTTCAAGACCCACTTTGATTGATACAACACTGTCAACACAGCATGCTATTGAAATTAAGATACGCCAGTCAGAATCTCAAATGTTGTCACTGTTGCAAGAGATACTTTTACTTATAGGTGACACTATTCCCTATAATGATGAATATTATCACTCTCTTTTGATACTTACTAAAATTTCTACTATTGTTTTGTGTCCTGTAATCAGTCATGATTTAATATCACATTTAGAAATTCTTGTGGAAGAGAAAATTACTTGTTTTAAGGATCTCTACCCATCAGCAACAATCATTACAAACATGCACTACATGGTGCACTACGCTCCTCAACTTAGAAGGTTAGATCCTCTTATTAATACATGGACAATGAGGTGTGAGGCAAAGTTAAGTTTAATAAACTTTGTTCTCAACGAAGCAACTTTAAGAATGTTCCCAAGACTAGCAAAGGCACACCAATTGTGGTTATACTATAAGTTAGAGAGCTGTAATAGTGTTTTTAATATAGATTTTGAGTTTGGAAAGAAAGTTGAAACTATTCTAGCTTTTGAATCAACTGACATTCAATATGCTTTTAGACGTACATGCACCATAACTCATATTGAAAGCACAATCATTGCACGCCACAAGTGGTTTCGTTTACAAAACAATATATACAAGATTGGAATGTTTGTACTTACTCGTTTTGATGATTTTGAGCCTCGCAATTTGGCAAAATTCTCGCTATTATAGTGTTGCAAGACACAATCATTCTCCACGTATACAACGCCATCCACTTTGATGAGCACTGTATGTCATACAGTGTTAATTATACAAACAGTTCCTGTTATATTAACTTTCATGATATTGTAATACCAGAGTCTTTGCTACCACACTTCATTTTCTCAATCAAATAACAGTTTTATGTTCAATTGCGTTATTGTGTGCTAACTTGATAAAAATTGTTTTTTTTGTTAATTTAAACATGTTTTGTTCAATAATAACATACTATATATTTTAAAACATATTTTGTTTTATAATAACCTTTTTAGTTTAAATTAACCATTACTGTTCGGTTCTAACCGATAAAAGTTATTTTAAAGAAATTAATAATCATTAAATTTAACATTCAACGTTTAAAGTAAGACACTTTTTTTGCAGTGTATAGAAATGAAAAAAGAATAAACTAATACTGAGACATAAAAACTAGCAATTCTAAAACCGAGCCAAAAGGATAAAAACTAAATCTTTGAGTCATTCCTGGTATAAACTATAGTATGTCAGTTAAAAATAGAGAAACGAAGAATGAGAAGTCAGTGTAACATGAATCATCATTTCAGAAGCCAACATCAAACAATAAAACTCAATCTGATGTGTCACTCTTGTTATTCTTAACTTCACTATGAAAATGAAACAAAAGTGGACATAAAACATCATTTTTAGGACAACCTCAAATGAATGAACTTTTTCTGATCAGTCACTCTTGGTATACACCATTGTATATTATATAACTGAAAATAAAGTAGTGAAAATGTAACATGAACATGGAACAAAAGCAAACTCAAAAGGAACTGTAAGTTGAGTCACTTCTGGTATTTGAACCTACTGTGTGAATCTAATAAAAGAAGAAATAAATTGACAAGTACAACATCAAACATAATTTAAAATGAACTGAAATCAAAACAACTCAGTCTCATCAGTGACTCCCGGGATAAAAAGTTGAGAAGAAAAACAAAAAGTGAGAAGCCGGTGATACATAAAACACCATTGTTTAACTAACTTCTATATGAAGCTACACAATAAAAGTTAGAAAAGATAAGTGACAATTAAGTAATAGTACTTAAAACGTCACTTTACAACAAATTTAAACTAATCAGAACTTAACCTAGTCACTTTTGTTATTTTAATTGATGCAATGAAACTAAAAATAAGGAACAAATACTAAAAACTGTGTAGTACATGAAATATAATTCTAAAACCATGCAAAAGGGATCAAAATGAAGTCGGATCTCTCACTCCTTCTCTAAACATGTACTTTAAACCTGAGAAAAAACAGTGAGGAGTCACCACAAAACATGGTTCTTAAATAATAACTCAATCTGAACAGTCACTGAAACAGAAAAAAGAAACAAATAGTCAAAAGTAAGAACAAAATAAAACGTTTTAAAAACAAACTTATTATGAAAAAACTCATTCTCAAAAGTCACTTCAAGTATGACTATACTATGACAGTGAGAAGAGAAGAAACAAAAAGTGAGATATGGAAGAACATAAAGTGTATTGGAATCAACGTCAAATAAATAAAACTGTCTGATCAGTCACTTATGATATTTTAAACTATACTCTGAAACTGAAAAAAGAATTAACTCAAATTATAAGAACTTAGTTTCATAAGTGAGTCTTAATAGACACTACACTATAAAGGTAAGAAATAAAAAAATCTGTGAAAAGTAGATACAACATGAAACATTTAAAAAACCATAAGCAAATTAGATAACTAGTCTTATAATCAGTTATTGTATTTTCGACAATACTGTGGAACTAAACAAAAAAAGGGAGGAGTACTTATTATCATTTAGAACCTATCTGAATGATAATAACTCAGTTTGATCATGATTTTGTGCCTTAAACTATGCAATGAAATAAAGAAAAAAGAAATAGTAATAACTTCAAGAAACAAAAAAAGGAATTGTTTTAGAATTCCACCTGAAAAACAGAACAAAAATAGTTTCAGAATCTCACCTAAAATGATATGTGATCAGTCACCAGGTATTTTAAACTATACCATTAAGCTGAGAAGAGAAGAAACAACTACTGAGAAATAATTTGTTCTTAACGTATTTTAAAACTAAAAGTAACTGATAAAACTGTCTCACCAAATACTACTGGTATAACTATACTGTGAAACTAAGAAAAAAAATATGTTGCAAGTCTGATCAGTCACTGCTTGTCTAAACTGTACTATGAAACTTAAAAAAGAAACAAACTGTGGCAAAACATGAAACATCACATGGAACCACAATCTCAGAATAACAATCTGATCAGTCACTCCTAGTATTATACAATACACTATGAAACTCAGAAAAGAAGAAACGAATAATCAAAAGTGATTAGGACATGAAACATCATTTCAAAACCAAATTTAAATGATAGGAACTCAGTCTCATAAGTAACTTCTGGTATAATATACACTATGAAAGAGAAAGAAAAACGAAGTCAGTAGTACATAAAACATCATTTTGTAACCGATTTCAAAAAATAAGAACTCAGTCTTATCCGTCACTTGTGGTATTTTAAACTCTACTATAAAAATAAGAAAACAACAAACAAATAATGAAAAATAGGTGGTATATGAAACAACAGCTAAGCAAAAAGAATGGAGCAAGTCTGATCAGTCACTCCTGTTATATACTATGAAACTGAGAAAAGATGAAGCAAAAGGAAAGAATTGAGAACAACATAAAACATTACAGAAGCCAACCACAAAAAATAACTTAATCTCATCAGTCACCCTTGCTATCTTAAACAACACTATTAAACTGAGGAAAGAGGAAACGAACTGTCAAAAGTCAGTTGGACATAAAACAATAAGAACTTAATTGATAACAACTCAGTCTGATGAGTCACTCCTAGCTTGCACTATACCATATTTCATAACTAAGAAAAGAAGCAAAAAAATTGAAAAGTATGTATCCCACCTATGAGATGGTTTACGTATATTGACTGTAACCATAGAGATACTGCACTAAGCAGGTGCTTGTTCAGTCTCGTTGGACACCACTATTACTTTCTGAGTGTCTGTCTTGCTTGTCATTGTTGATCAGTACTTACACCTTCACTCAAGACACGGCATTTTGAAGCTCTTGGTGGTATAAAGGTACTCTGTAATGGAAAGCCTTTATTGGACTCGCCACGCTTGCGTACGCGGGTACTATGCAGTTGGGTTGTGATTCTGTCACGAAAATTCCTGTTAATTCCTAGTCAATATCTTTCTTACTGAGCTCTCCTGAGTTATAATTCTTTTAAAGCTTTGAGAAAAGGATAATTTATTTAGCTCCTTTGTATTTTCATAGATATCCATGTTAGCAGAAGCTGAATATTTTCAAGAATATACCACTTTTCCTAGCCAAATCTGTGTTTCACTCTATTTGGTCAACATTAGCATTGATAGGTAGAGAAAAGTACCTAGATTAAAACATGTGGGGATTTTCTAATCTCTTTTTTGTTTGCGAGTCATAGTTGCTCAAAGTTTGTGATTCAGCCTCTTTGAAAAATTTTCAGGCAGCACTGGGTAAAGCAAGAGCAATCAAACTATCTCAGTCTCTTTTAAATATCTAGGCAATTTTTTTGTGCTTACTCTTTCTTTTAATAGAGCTTCAGATGCTAAAATAAATTTCAGCTTTTCTTCTTTCTCCTACCCATGTGCCATGTTTATCTGCATTGCACTGCTAGATGCTGACAACACCTAAAGTTTATTTTATAGATCAGTGCAGTAATTGGCTAATTGCATTGTTGCACTTTGTCAAAATCCATTATCCTTTCAAGTATCAAGTTGCTTATATATATAATGTCATGATGGGGGCAGTACAAGTAACACATTATCCCTCAGGTGAATCTCAGCAGGCGAGTGCACACACCATGGTGCTTCAGTTAACCTGGTGGTGAACTAGGCTACGTAAAGGCGCTGAGAGTACCGAACAAAGTTAGCTCATACTATGCCGCAGAAAAATTCATAGTCAATGCTGTTCAGGTATAATGTTTTGCACTAAAACAATCATTAAAAGAATATTGTATAGGTCACTTTCGATAGGAATGTAGATGATGTATTGAACAGAGATTTTCCATGAAATAAAATGAGTTTTGTTGACATTTCAAGGGTTCAATTGATGCCTGCCAATTTATAGTTATTGTCGGTTTCAGATGAAAAGAAACCACCACCACCCGTTATAACTTTTTTGTCACTAAAGCTAGCAAATTGAAATTTGGTATAGCTGCATAACGGCTTCCGAAGGTCCATACCAATTTTTGAGTTTCTGGGTAGTCTGGAAGGTTCCAAATGGGTTCTTCCTCTTGAGATGAAAGGAGCCGACATGACAAATTGTGTGCATCACTCCAATGAATATCATTTGCATCTCATTACATTTAGTCAAAAAACGTTGTTTAATTTAAAAATAGAACAAAACATATCAAGCTCTCTAGACCTACTAATATTTAACCAGAAGCTTTCTCTTGAGGATAATTCTTGCTATATCACTCCACAGCTTCCTCAATCTTAGTTGTTCTTCATTACCGGTACACTTGTTGATTCACCTGTTATCCGAGCTCAATACCAGCTGAAAACAGGGACCAAAAACAAAAAAAGGAAAGTTGGAGGTAGCAGCAACCACTGTGGATGTACAGTAGATAGTGAAGTGAGTAAAAGGAAAAGAAACACTCGAAAAATGACAGAGCTTCCAGATTGCAGCCATGTTTGGGCGGGGCTACACGTGATGTTTTAATGATGAAAATATTGATTTACTTCCATTTCTTCTCAACTGAAACCGACTATACTTGTAAAAGATGTACAAGATATGACTCTGGCGGTGATAAATTTGTCTACTTTAATGATAACGACTGCTGCACTCCTTCCAATTCTGACAGTGTTGCAAGCAATTCACGACAAAGACAAATGATGCTGAAACATTAACAACTTCCCCCACTTGTATTGCCACTAGTGGACATAAAAGAAATAACTAGGGAAAAATAGTTCACACTAACTTAATGGATGACTCTATATTGAAGAAGTGAGTAGGTGAAGAATAAATCAAAACTTATACTGCTTTTAACTAGAAATGTATAAATTATTATCAATTTTATTAAAATTAAGTCATTATTTTAGGTATATTTAACTTACTTGTAATGACTCTGCAGAAAGCTATAGCTGAAAACCTCGTGAGATCTACTAATACAATTTTTTGTCCCTCTGAAAAAAAAGAATTAAGGAAGATCCTGCTGGACATAGAATTGCTCCATTAGTTGTAGTATGTGATAGTGTTGACACCATCAGCAATTTTTCAAGAAAGTGGCTGCATAAAAACATAAAGTACTCGGAGGTGAGCATACTGCATTGGCAAAGAAAGATTTATTAAAAGAAAGTCCAGCAAACTTTTCTTGAAGACGTTTGGGCTGAAGTTTAGGTCGTTTTGACATCAGACGAGGTGTTACATTTAGGATCTAGGCATAATAGAATGGCTACTTCAATCATAAAGTGATTCATCGAGATTATGTCTTTCTGCTAATTGTGTGTAAAGCAACAGTAATTTATATTTTTGTCCTTAACTAATCTGTTGAAACTTGTTGCAGTAAGCTGTTTACAATGAATGGTATAAAACCAGGTTCAGGAAATAATCCCTCCATAAGCACTGAGTGAAAGCAAGTTTGCAATTGCTGCATTTTGCCTAAGGTATGTCATATGGTGAGAATAATAGTATAGTATGGTTTGTGATACTCTTCAAGCCCTACTTGTAACATTTTACTGGTTTTAAGAATTGAGATTGTTATTTTATGCAACAAGTAAATAAAAAAATTTCTATTAAATAAGAAATAGTAGGTTTGTCAAAAAATAAAAAAATGAAGGGGTTGCGTTCAACCATAATGATAATTAATAGTTCAATTAATAATAATAAACGTTACTTAAAAAAAATGCTTAAAAATTGTACGAAGATTTCAAACCCTACTTTGCCGAAAAAAATAATAGGTGGAAGTAGAATTTTAATTAGAATTATGCCTTTGTACCTATTGATTGCTCTACTACTTTTCTATGATGTAAATTAATTATCTTGTTAAGGTACATTAGGCTGAACGCACAATTTAAATTTCGGAACACAAATTGTTTTCTTTATACTTTTTCTACAATATATAATTTTTTCCATTTTTTTCTCAATTGTGAGATGCAATAAACTTTACTAAACTTTGTAAAATGGATGAAAACTGAGTAAAGAATTCTTGAACATGATGAGAGTACTTTAATTTTTAGTAATATCATTGTGTTTATAATATTATTGTCTATTGACGTATGTTGCGTCATGTGGCAAAAGTTTTTCAAGTTTTGCAAAATGGGCTGCAATCTCTCGTAAAGTTTTGTTGACTTTCAAACATCAGTGTATCACAAAAGCATTTACTGCATACAAACTTGATTGAGTGTTTGCCTTCATTATGCCACAATTGCAAGCTTTAGAGCTTCGTAGAGCCTGCATTTACCAGATGAAACAGCTAAATAAACAATATTCAGGAAATACATACAGGTGGCCATTTTTATTTATGGTTTGACTAATATGATGTCATAGCTTAACCCCACCTTGAAGTTAGTTTTTCCTGACAGTTTTATAATATACAATGGTATCCAGAAATGACACAAGATCAAAGATGGCATATAAAGTATAAAAAGTTATGCAGGAATTTCTTTTAATATTTAAAGCTAAATGATCTATAACTTCTAAACATTGCATAGTAAAAATTTAAAAATAGCACAAGTTGACAACTTTTTCTTTA
>NW_003546345.1:128447-131239 GCF_000090795.2 Amphimedon queenslandica | reverse complement strand
AATGTAGAAGTTAACTAATTCTACCAACAATTTATTATCATCAATTATCAAGATCGCCAAAGATAACAAAAGAGAGTGATAAATTGAGAAAAACAACAAAGACAAAAAACACGAGAGAGAAAAAAATATTAATTTATGTTATAGTTCTACTGCGCATGTGTGCATCAGTTATAATGTAGTGACTGTTATGTTTATACTTTATTAACAACATTAACCATGAGCCAATATTCTTCACTACAAAGGTTTGATATCTATTTTTAAGAAATATTATTTTTTATTAATTAACGATTATTATTATTAATTGAATAATTAATTACTATTATATGTGAACTCAACCCCCTCTCTTTTTAGAGAAGCCTACTTTTTCTTATTTAACAGAAAATTTTTTACTTGCTTGTTTTCATACCATTTATTAAATTTTATTAATTAATAATCCTTTTATTAATAATTAGTAATAATTTATAAATTGAATTATTAATAACTAATAATTAGTAATTATTATTGTTGTTATTATTATTGATAAAAATTTAAAATAATTTGACATTATTAATTTTTGGAATAATTGAATCATTAATTATATTCATAGCCTAGCTCATAATTATTCATCATTATCAATTAAGTAACAATCCTTTTTATCAAAAATTATAACTTTTGCCTTAGGTATCAGTTACTGGAAGAAGAGTTTTGAAATAAGAACTATAAGAAGATCTACCACATTACGAAAACAGTTGTCACACAATTATTTTTTTTTGAATTTTTGAACCATTAAGTATATTCATAGCCTATAATTGTTCATAATTATTAATCATTATCAAACATTACTAAGATCTATTTCCTGTTCTAAAAGTATTGAAGTTTTCATTCAGCTTCAGTTGCCATTTCACCACTCACACTCACAGCTCAACTTTTCCTGCAGTTTTGGAACCTTTTTTTCTCAAAAAGCAGCAAGTTCATTTACAAACTTATATTAGCTAATTATATTTTCATATTGTTCGGTAGTATATGGATTATGATGATTATCATGGACCACCAGTAGCTGGAGGGCCTCCACAACAACCACCACCTCCTGGAGGCCCACCACCACCACCAGCTCTACCAGTAGCTGGAAGTCTGCCACCTCCAGTAGCTGGAGATGGAGGGCCTCCACCACCACCACATCCCGGAGGCCCGCCACCACCACTACCAGCTCTACCAGTAGCTGGAGGTCCGCCACCTCCAGTAATTGGAGGGCATCCACCACCACCTCCCGGAGGCTAGCTACCACCACCAGCCTTACCAGCAGCTGGAGGTCTGCTACCTCCAGTAGCTGGAGATGGAGGGCCTCCACCACCACCTCCATTAGACCCACCTCCACCACCACCACTTCCAGCACTCCCAAGATCTGGAGGCCCGCCACCTCCAGTAGATGAATGCCTGCCGGTGCTCCTTCCTTGAGGAGCCATCCTAAACCAGGACTGCCTTTGTGGCAACAGCAAAGGCAGCACAATTGCCCAGCTGAGGGCTGTGAATAAACAAATTTAATAGTAAGTTTCTACTAAGATGTACTTAATATTATATTTATATTCCGTAATAGTTTGCCAATCAACCAAGGACAGATGGCAGGCGCGGAGGTAGGGGTCGTAGGCCGAGGTTCCTCAATCACAAACTATAACTTTTATTAACTACATGTATTTAAAAACATGTCACTTTATTAACAATGTTAAAAAATAATCAAACTGTGAATTAAAAATACATCAGCGTAAAGCCAGGATGATAATACAATAGCCATGCTAAGTGTTTGACAAGACATAAAAACTTATTCCCTTTAGTTTCTTTCAATATTTCTAAATGAAAAATTCACATTATCATAATGCATGATATAAATAAATTAAATCTTACCTAATAGTCATTACTATGGACATACTGAATACGTACACGAACATGCACAGTGCCGTCATCATTTATAATCTACAAAAGTAAATATGAAATTTAGAAATCAAACATAAAATTTTTAATACTAACTATAAATCGAAGGATTTTAAAGTAAATGAAGAAAATTAAAGTAAATACCTACCGTGGGCATAGTTAATCAAATAATCAATATTAATCATCAAAAAGAATTATAGCCTTGGATCATTATCTATAACACAATAATAAAAAACCATGGAATCTCACAATATTCAATCTTACTATGTATTCAACTGTTAAGACTATAACAATATGAAACCTGTGCAGCTGGAAACTGGCGCCTCATCCAGTGTGAAAGTACTACTGATCAAAGAGCTACAAAAAACATTATGTTACAATGATGTTTATTTATTAGAAATTCATTATCTTACCACAAATGAAATCAGACAATAGCCATAGACATTTACCATGCTATGAAAGTATTGCATTACACCTTATTGCAGAATCATATATCATTTGCAGCTGTAAATACCTTAAAGCAAAGTAATAAAGACACATTATCAACAGCAAGCAATGTAAAGACACAGGCTATGTACACGTACATGAATATGCATGATATAAGTTATGTTTGTCACAAACATACATTATAAACCACTATAAAGATACATCTGCTAACAAAGAGAAATAACCCTTCACCTTTTAAATCTCTTTCCAAGTCTGACCTTATTCTCACCACATTGAAGTCCTTGTGTAAAATATGTACCAGCGTAAATTATGAATGTGAAAATATGCAACATGTACTAACAAATTGACAGTAGCATACATGTATTTATCAACAATTAATATACATATGTGACACGTATAGCTCCACAATGAATATTGAAGTGTAACTGCACCTCAAAACT